>NC_085867.1:51591162-51601162 GCF_034702125.1 Engraulis encrasicolus
GGCTGTATGTTATGGATTATTATCATATTGGGAGGCCAATCCATGACCCACCTTCAGTCTAGTGGTGGTGGGAAAGAGGTTGGCATGCAGCATTGTACATTTACATGTCTCCCTTCATCCATTCCTTGACGATGTGAAGTTGTCCTGTGTCTTGGCCAGACAAACAACCTCAAAACATAATGTTACCACTTTCATGTATGATGTTGGAGAAGGTGTTGTTCTTGGGATTATAGGCAGCATTTCTCTTCTTCCAAACAGACCGAGTTGTGTTAATGCCAAACAGTTTGATTTTGGTGTTATCTGATTCCAGCACCTCCCAATCATATCCTAATCCAGTTTGATGTTCATTGGCAAACTTCAGGTGAGCCTGAACAGGTTCCTTCTGAAGCAGGGGTACCATACATGCACTGCAGGATTTTAATCCGTTGTGGTATTAAGTGTTTCCAATAGTTTTCTTAGTGATTGAGGTCCCAGCTGCCTTGAGATCATTTCCTAGCTCCTCCCATACAGTTTTAAGGTGCTTTATCTCTTTTTTTCTGGTTATTAAATTCCCACAAGGTAAAATCTTGTATGGAACAGACAGGCCTAAAATTGATGATTGATGATCATTTTGTATGTCCTAAAATTGGGAAGAAATGCACCAACAGCTTGCTCCTTAATATCTAGGAGCCCATTTCAGCCTTGTTGAGTTCTAAAATCTTGTCCCTGACATCCTTTGACAGCTTTTTGGGTCTGTCCCATGTTGGCGAGTTTAGTTTGATTGATTGACTGATTCTATGGACTGATTCTGCAGATTCAATGTGTCTTTTGTGCAGGTTACTATTAACAGGTGTGTTCAATTCAGATAACAAGTTGATTGGAAGTGCCATTTGATCTGCGGGATCAGAACTCTTAATGGTTGGTAGGGGATCAAATACTTATTTCCCTCAATGAAACATAAATACATTAATATATATTCTTTAGAGTTAATTTCTGGATTTTCTTTTTGATATTCTGTCTCATCATATTATAATACATATTATCATTAACATGAAAGACTGGTCATGTCTTTATTAGTGGGCAAACCAACAAAATCAGCAAGGGATCAAATACTTATTCTCCTCACTGTATGATTGATAGCTTATCCTGTGTCTTCTGATGTGGTTGATTGCACCTCACCTGAATGATCTTAGAGGGACTGCTTTATTAGTTTGACCTTAACAAGCCCAGCAGGTGGTGGTGATGGAGAGGCAGACAGAAACGAAAGTAAGAAGCAGCGAGGCCACAAAAAAACACACTTTCTGTTACTCAGTGCTGTGAATATAGGCCTACACCTTGCTTATGAGCTCCAAGAGCCCTAGTCACTAGGTCAAGTGCAAGAGCGGAAACTGTCATTCTCAGTTGCTTACAACAGACAATTATTTTACGTTAGGCCTGGATGGATAATGTAAGGCGACCATTATACGTAGTTGACAAGCTGCAATGGACCTAACTCTATAGAAAGGTTTTACTAAAGATTTTCTCAGTTCTAAGTCAATGGAACATCTTGTTTTACTGCAGTTTTTGTGGTGTTGCTGTATTCACTGTATACACTGCTTAAAACTGCTGTCGGCTAATACAGTAAGACTGCAGTTTTTATAATGCCGTGCATTTTTCATAAGGGTCAACAGACGACTGTGTACACTAAGGTTAGTTTAACTGTAGCCTATTGTTAGTGTAACTTACTGTTACTGTTAGATGCATGCATTCCTATCCATTCATGTATCCATTTCAAAATTCTCCTCCTCGTATACAAGGCCCAGCACAACCTTGCACCCTCCTACATCACAAGTCTCCTCATCCCATACAATCCCACCCACACACTACGCTCCACTGACTCACTCCTCCTTACAGTTCCCTCCACACACCTGCGCACCATGGGCGACAGGGCATTTAGTGTTGTTGGCCCCAAACTTTGGAATTCTCTCCCACGGTCACTTTTAAATCTAAGCTGAAGAAACACTTTTTCACATCTACTGTTCAACTTCACTGACAGGCACTCCCACTTTATTTTAATTATCAGTTTATTTTTATTTTACATATTTTTATTTTTTCAAATGCATTCTACTTCTTTTTCTTATTTGAAAACATTTATTTTTATTGTACTTTTATTTGTATTTTATTTTTGCATTTTAATTACTCTATTGTTAATTCACTGAAGATTTGTTGTACTGTCCCTACTGTTATGTATTTGTTTTGATTGTAAAGTGTCCTTGGGTATTTTGAAAGGCGCTCAAAAAAATGTTTTATTATTATATTATTATTATTCATTGTGACACTTTAGACCATGGGAACTAGGATGCTAGACCTGGGTACATGCATCTACAGTGCTCAGCAGTAATGAGTACATCCCTGTTGAAAAGCAACATTTTGAACAATAGAAGTTATTTCCAAAATGTGTATAGGCTTAGAGTAAGCTTCATGTAACAAGCTCAACAAATGTATGTACGTTTTGGAAATAACTTGTGTGCGTATTGAAATATTGTTCAAAATATTACTTTTCAACAGGGGTTTACTCAGGGCTCTAAATTAACACACGCCAACACGCCAAACAGGGGTGAAAATTCATTTTGGCTAGTAGAAAAAAATACCTACCCGCCAATTTGGCTAGTAGTTCCCGAGTACAGTAAATTATGAACGGTAAACCGCTGCTCTGACGAACGTTAGACGGCGAGATTTCCTACATTACCCATGGACACTAGCGTCACGAGGTAGCCTCCCACAGTGGGCTTTCCAGTGCAGCGAGCGGCAACTCCATGCTGTTGCGCGCGCCAGGATTGAAAACATTCTGTCAGCTAAGCTGCGCTCACACTATTCTGACAGGCAGCTCTCCTCCTATGCTCTCGTCGCTTTCGCTACAACCTTTTAAACGTCACTACTGCTATATGAACATTGCTAACAGGCTGCATTTTTGAAGCAGCGAGGCCCTGGCCGTTTCAATAACAGCAGTTACGCAGATTATGCATAGAGCTACTTCTGTTCTGTAGACTATGTTTTGTGCAAGTGATGAGAATGTGGCGGGGGTTAACGCAAGGTTCTGTGCGTTGGTGAATGCTAGTAGTAATTGTAACCGTAATAATAGCCTAGTGACGTTAAAAAATGAGTGGCTGTGGAACGAAATAGCGACAAGGGCAGAGGAGGAGAGCTGACTGTCAGAGTAGTGTGACCATAGCTGTCAGTTCAGTTGTCTTCTGAAATGTTCCGAGTCCTGGCGCAACTAAGTTGGAAAGCCCACGCCATCGGAAAGAAAAAAAAGCAACCAACGACGAAGCTGTCGAAGTAACAACGGAAGCGAATATTCCCGAGATATTATTTACTTTTACTTAAACTAGGCTTCTTGTCATTTTGTTGCGCATGGTAGAGAAGAGCTCCTCCTCTCTCCTCTCATCTCTTCTCCTTCCTTGGGGTGTGCGTAGGCCTATGTGAGGTTTTGTAGTGTTAAGCTGTGTGCTTGGTTACTGTAGCCAGCCTATGTTAAAGGTCTGTTATGTGAGTGGCTTGTGTGATGTGATTCAGCTGTTTTCAGAGGAATTGAACAAAAACTAATCAAATTGATTATGCCTAAGTAATGAAAGTAAAAAATAAAGCAGAAGTTAAAAAATAATGAAAAAAATATATAGCCTATAACAGTGGTTCCCAACCTATGGGTCGGGACCCCCCTTATGGGTCGCCTAAGATCTACAGGGGGTCGCGGAGCCCTCTTGATTTTAAGGGGTTTCGTTTTAAATATATATAGCCCATGTTGAATAAAAGACAAAGCATTTAACTAATAAATGCATAGACGCAACAAATTGTAAGTGCTACATTAAACATTTATTCTATATTTGACCAAAGACGATATAAGATAACTAAAATAAGTTTTCGCAGGAAACGGAGGGCATCTTGTGACTCTGTCTCGGGCGGGCGCTCGCGTGGTTGGGTCACCAAAGCTTACAATGGTAAAAACATGGGTCCCTTAAGAAAAAGGTTGGGAACCACTGGCCTATAATATGCTTATTATGTAGGCATATAGTAGCGTATGCAGGTCTATGGTGTATCTGTGTTGTAGAAATAGTTGAACAAAATGACCATAATTAAAATAATAAAAAAAGACTAGCCTAAAGCATAGTTTATTTTGGCGAGATAAAAAAATGGCTTGTTGAACTTCTGTTTGGCTGGTAAGAAAAAATGTCCACTAGCCAAATTGGCTGGTGGTGGAAAAAGTTAATTTAGAGCCCTGGTTTTACTCATTATTGCATGCTGATAACTGTATCTAGCATCTATACTCTTGACTATGGCATCATTCTTCTGGCTGCGCCATTGTCTCACTAATAGAGAGACTCAGCTGCTCCTCCTCAATAACCTCATGTACACTGAGCGCCACCACTGAATTCACACGAGTAATAGGCCTACACTCACAAAGGACGCTTCGATAAATAAATAAAAAAAATCACATCCAGAGATGCAAGGACACTGAGACGTAGGATGACGTCTTTGTCAGAGTTGTGTCAAGCAACTTTTTCCACATTGACTTTGAAAGCCCACCGCCTACCCCACAAAGAACGCCTACGGTCCGCGTTCAGTTGTCCTATCCGCCTGCCCTGTTAAGACACCGATATACGGACATGTATGTCTATGCATATAGGCTACATGTTATGAAATTCTTTCCGCCTAACTTCCGTGGAACACAAAGATGCTGTGTAGATGCGATGTGATGCTCTGTCGTAAGCCATCGACTTAGGCTACATGATCTAGACTACCTCGGATGGTTTCATCATGAGAGAGAGAGAGAGAGAGAGAGAGAGAGAGAGAGAGAGAGAGAGAGAGAGAGAGAGAGGTTGTCCAGCAGTCGTTCTCTAATAGGTAGGCCTATTGAGAATGGTTAGGCCTATGTTGATGTGATGTTTATTAATAGCCCTATGGCCTATATTTTATTAGGCCTATCTACGATGGCGACGACTATGGTGATGGAAATTTTGGTATATGATATGATAACCGATCATGACAAACCTTTTCTTGTTCTTAATTGTCATTGTCCGTTAGGGGGCAACATAATCAAATAAAACAGCACCAGAAACCAGACGAGTCTGCGGAGCCTTTGCCTACAGCTGTACACAATGGTGTGTCATGAAAGTGTGTATAGGCTATTTGGTTTCGCTTTTTTCATAGATACCACAGCCATATGATTAAATAATCAGTCATGTTATCATAGCAAAGACCTAAATCATTTTTTCACCTGTAAAGTTGGCATAGGCCTAGCTAATGCCCAAAAGAGCGCCTTAATCCTGCAATGTTTTACGCGCTGGTCTTTGACATTGTCGATTGATTTAAGTTGTCACCTTACTCCTTTTTAAAGTTTACAAAGGTAAAGACAAAATATTGACAAAATATTTCGTAATGTTTCATGTAGCCTACATTAGTGCGGGTCTTAAATAACCATTTACTCTGTCAGGCTCATGCGTAGTCTTTGAAGTCACTTCCAAGCATCTGTGCGTACCTCACGCGCTTTTTCTCGCGCAAGGCGTGGATGGGCTGCGGTTGGCCCACCATCCCGGGGTCGTGAGTTGCGCAGTGCTGATTGGTGGGCTTACGTGTAGCCTACCACCGGGGCTCTGCTGCAAGCGGTACTGCGCTGCAAGGTGCTTTGAAAATAAACCTGTCATGATCACTTCCGTTTGTGTGCTATGACTTAAAACATTGACATTTGTCAGTTAATCTGTATATTTTAGCTAGGCTATTGAACATCTCTCTCTCTCTCTCTCTCTCTCTCTCTCTCTCTCTCTCTCTCTCTCTCTCTCTCTCTCTCTCTCTCACACACACACACACACACACACACACACACACACACACACACACACACACACACACCACACACACACACACACACACTCTCTCTCTCTCTCCTCTCTCTCTCTCTCTCTCTCTCTCTCTCTCTCTCTCTCTCTCTCTCTCTCTCTCTCACACACACACACACACACACACACACACACACACACACACACACACACACACACACACACACACACACACACACTTATTTATTTTAATAACTAAGTGCACACATTGATAGTGGTATCTCTGCATCTCTCATATTATTACAATAAATAACATATTGACAGTTACTTCACAACAAATAAATGTTTTCATCATCACAATCACATCTATTACTGTGGTCATGCAAATTGTATTGTGGAAATTTAATTTGCAGAAATAAAAGCAGGATTACAGTGAACGCAGAAATAAAATTAAAAAAAATAATGGTTAAAAAAGGGAAGGGAAGGGAAACCGTAAATGAGTGCAGTGTGCAGACAAGGGTTGTTGGGGTGGGACTCTTCCTCTGTGACTGCGTCACAAAATTAGGCGCTCAGGCAAGTAGGCAGCTCATCACACTGAGATCTGTCAAAATGCAATTTAAATGTGTGGAATTATTCATCCTCATGAGCATTTTTCATGGTGAGTGATTTTATTTCTATTTTACTGAAAAAGTGGGTGAAGGTTTCTGGTCAGTCAGGTTTTGTCTTGAACATGAACTGAACAGATAGCCGCAAAGATAGGCAAAATGCTTTGATGTCAAAAGTTATCGTTTTAGATTAAATGTGGTCCAACTGATGGAAATGCATAAAACATTTTTGTAATTTGTGAACTGGTACCTCTTGAGTCTCTATAAATATTCTTGAAACATCTAATGTTTATGTCAGGTGTATAGATGACCCTTAAAGCTGGACATGAAACACTAGACAAAATTTTCCTTGTTGGAAATGTGGATTCATTTTCTATCCATCCAAATGGGATAAACAATGTCAGTGACAAGTTTTCAGAAAGTTACACTGGGGCTGAAATGTTGGGAGTAATTAGACAAGAAGATGGAGAGTGCGGCTATTTATCTTTTCAGATTTTCAGTTCCGTTTTTCTAGCCTGCACCTCACCATAAATATATATAGGCCTACTTTTCCTTTTCCTCATTGCCTTTCAGCTGTTATCAGAGGCAATGTGCATAGGCTATATTTTCTAAAAGCACTAAATGAACAGTAGCCTATGTTACAGATAAGGTTGGTCAGATGTAAAATTCTGGAATCTTTGAAAAGAAGGTAACATGTATTGTGTAACAATAATGTCTGAAAATAATACTAAAACATCCTCTTATAATTCCAATTACAAAATGTTTTCCAGCTTGTACCTCAGATGAAGTTCAGGAAGGAGCAACAAAAACGGTTACATGTACACTGAAGAAGGACCCCAGTCTTACATTCATGTGGCTTCGAGCTTCACAAAAGGGCATAGAATTCCTTGTGACATTCAAAAACGGGAATAAGGTGTCAAAAACAGAGCCTGAATTCATTAACATAGGGGATAGTGGCTATAGTTTGACAATCAAAAGCTTTCAGAAGAAAAGAGACAGTGGTAGCTACAACTGTGCTACATACAATGCCAACACACTGACCTTTGGAAATGCTCAGCGCCTTGAAGGAATACCAGGTGGATGTTTACTTACTTTTTATTTTATTTTATTAATTGATTTGGATCAGCAATCTAACATCAACACTTACTCAATTGTTTGACCATTTCTAGAAAAAAATCCAACAAAAAAGCCTGAGACCCGTGCGCCAACCACCTGCAAGCCCTCTACTGTTGCTGCTGTTAGTACTACTCCTGCGCCATGTGTGTGCCCTGAAGGTTAGCAATATTCATGCTCCTGGCAACTTCACACACACTAGGAACAAAACAATTAATTCATGAGTGTTGTTTCCATCTGAAAAACTGGTCAGACAGTTTGAATACCGTCTCCTTGCCTCCAAAGTAGTCCTGATCAACATAGTTTGGTATTTGAGTCATGACTCCCTGTGTCTGTCCTCTCCACCAGGGTCCAAGCGTGAAGAGAAGAGGTGCGAGCTGCTGATCTGGGCTCCGCTAGCTGGGGGCTGCGGCCTTCTCCTGATACTCCTCATCACCGTCTCCATCATCTGCAACCGTGAGTGGACATGTACATTTTGTTGTGTTAATTCAACACCCAGAGAGTTTAATTAAACATTTAAGCATTGGCCATTTCTGAGAGTAGCATTAACACTGTTAATTATCAATTGTGCATTGTGCACCAGTACAACCACCTTATGCTCACCAAAGCACTCCGCAACACACCATTCACAGAGACCAATAGTTCACTAGAATTGCTGTGATACCGAAAAATGGGGGTAAAGGAAACAGAGATGCTGTGATCACACAGAGATTTTCTAATATTTGTGTATAATTGAGAAAAAATAAATGGTTCCTGGTTTATCACATGCAAATGACAAGTAACTATAAAACAGATAATCACAGCAAAGCAATATATATGCCATTATGTTTTTTAACATGCCTTTCATATTGGGTGTAACTATAGCAGGTTCAGCAGGTGCGATCGCACTGGGGCCGTGACCTCACTATCCCCAAAATGAAAATAAAATCAGGACTTCATTAAATTTGGATTTTGTTGTGAAAAGAATTGGCCTGTCTCAACTATGGTAGGTTATCAAAACTGCACTACATTTCCTCAGTGAGAATCCATTTTGATGTACATGTTTTACTGTAGATGATGTGTGAAATGAAAGTGAAGTGAAATAGCCTAAAATCATGTCAACCTTGGAGGGATCGTGACTGACTTGTTTTGCCACTGGTGCCTTAAATGGCTTGTTGAACTGAAAATTATTTACTATCAGACCATATGACCCACCTTTTTATTTGTAATTTTCTGATATTTTCAAAGTTTGAGGGACAACATTATATCATTTTATGATCTGCTATTTCCACAGAGGTCCGCACCAGGCGATGCCCTCATCATTACAAAAGACAGTGAGTATTAATTTTCTATTTGATATTTTTCTAATTGTGAAAAAGTGGCACCATATGTTACAATAATGCTTTCTGTGCTGTGCACATAGACCCAGGACTGCAGGAGGGATGTCGCATCCCGGGGCCGCTCGTTATGTTTAACAGGTACAGTACATTATTTTGCCCAATTGATATAAAAGGGTTGACACTGTGAAGACGATGACTACCGTATGCAATAATGATTTATGCCCAATTTAGTCATTAATTGTAATTTGATGCAACATTGTTACAAGACAGTGTAATAAAAATAAACTTTCTAAACATCTGAATGATTTTTCTAGCCAATTGTATAGCCTTTTAGCGCTAACATTATTAGTATGGCATGAAGGACAAAGCATCAAAGCTGAGTAGGACTCATTTTAGTTTTTTTTATTAGGCCTAATAAGTAATGATGTACTGTGTTGTTTGGTGATGACATAAAATCATATGTGCAGTGTGAAGCCACATTACAGGTGTATAAGAACTCTGCTGCAACAACGACAACAACAACGCAAATAAACTAGAACATTCATTCGGTGGTACTTTAGTAACATTTTCCATTTGCTGGCTTCACAGGTGCCATTGTACGATGCAGATGCAACGGGTCTGGCCGAACCCCCCTGATCTATTTGGAAGCAGGTGCAAGTGCTTTTCACATCACATGCATGGCTCTGCTTCTGCTTGGGCACATGCATACACACCTTTATCTTTTGTGAAGCTCTTATTTGCAAGTCTGTAGATATGCTAGGTACATTTTGCTTTGATGGGCCTGTGTGGCAGCTCAAAAACAAAAACAATCACTTTTCATCATGACATTATTGCACACATGCACATTGCACACTTGTGATGGGTAAAACACGGTCTTTTTTGTGCATTTCGTTCAGGCAATATATTTTTTTTCCATTGCTACAATAAAGAAAAAAAAATGTGCAGCAGCTGCCCATTAGCCAACCTAAATGATGTACTGCTTGACAATATTTTTATTCCACATAAATAAATGTTTTTGAAATGTTTGATCGGTTTTATGCTGTTTCTTTCAATACATATTAGAGTAATAATTCCCATCTCCAGTTATTAGTGTTTTTCTTATTTTTGGAACCATATTTACAAAAGATGGTCTAGAATGTGTGTAAGTATATGAGAAGATGTGGTACAATAC
>NC_085867.1:51606162-51638662 GCF_034702125.1 Engraulis encrasicolus
GGGGCAGAGTGTCGTCTCTTTCTCCCATCTTGATGAGCTTCTCCTCCTCAATGGTCCTCTCCTGGGGGTTACAAGAGAACCAGCGGTGAACAGGACTGTAGACAGATATACATTAATCCATCCAGATTTCCCCAATGGTGGTTAGGTGGCTGCCTAGATCAAGACTGCTCTCTGACCTGAAACACTCCACAAAATACTGGAATATATAACTTCTCATCTATTCATGTCTTTCCACCATTCGATTTTCTGTTTTTTCCCCTCCTCTCCATCTTCTTTTATAATTTCATACTCTGTTGAAGCACTTGAGATACTATTTGATTGAGTGTCTACTGTCTAACATAACAACATCTGTACAGAGACATAGCACATTTCTGCAAAGTGTCAGTTCTCTCTTGTGTGTACGAACGATGTAAAAACTAGCCTTGTAAATAGCTAAATAAAAACACAATACCACACTCATAGTCAAGTGATGTAATAGGGGGCATTTGGTTCCACTACCCTCAATCTATACACGAGATAGCTATATAGCTCGCGATACAAGGAGGCAGTATCATGACACACCCTTTCAAAGTTTTGTTACCCATCAGTCCAAAAAACAATCACATATGAAGTGAAAGTGCTTCCAAGCTTCAAATCATCATCATTACTATATTGAAACTTTTTAAGTTATTAGTAGCCTATTGTAACCTATTCTACCTACAAACTATAGTTTTTATTCATAATTTTATTTTATAACGCTGGCCAATCGGGGGGTGTCTCGAACCATCTTCAAAAATCGTGATACGGACTGAATCGTGAGTTGAGTGTATCGTCAGAGATTCTTTAAGTATATAGAGATATGCCAATGTAATGGGTTGCTATGGGCACCTAACATGACCAGGTTCCGGTCTGCCTAAAGGGGTGTGTCATAATACTCCTAGCATTGAATAGAACAGTCCTTAGGTCTGCTCAGGTCTGCCTAAAGGGGGATCCCCCCCCCTCCCCCTTGCAATAATAGAACCCGGAAACAATGGGCCAATGGAACCTCTCTCTCTCTATTCTCTCTGGTATCGTTACAGCCCTAAAAGCTACTACCGTGTAGATGTTTGGGGGAATACAAAGGAGGCGTTACCTTGACGATGTCTTTGGGTGCTACAGGGACAGGCTGGGGAGCTGGTGTCGTGTCCATCAGCGTATCTGAGAGGGCATCCAGAGCATCGCACGTCCCTGATGACAACTACATACACCCACACACACACAAAAGGACACAAACACACACATACATCATCATCATCTCAACTCACATTTCAACTGCTTTGAATTGCTAACTTTTGCTGTTGTTTGTCTGATACTTTATGTACAGTATGTCTGTGCATGTACAGTTGTACTGTATGTATGTACAGTATTTTTGGTTTATGTTAATGTGTATTGGTTAGACAAGTGTGTGCGTGCATGTGTGCGTGCGTGCGTGTGTGTACCTGTCTCTCAGCTGCTGAACACACAGAGGACTGAACAGCTGCAGGAGCCACAGCAGGAGCAACGAAATCTCCAGCAAGCGCGTCCAGGGCAAAGTCAGATGCAGCCTAACAGGAACACAAGATCACATGTTGAAATCAAGATTCAATTTACATTCACACTTTGGGTTATGTTCAATTGCAGTGCAGTCTAGTTGTACATACAGTATACAGCCTTGTTATACAGTCTTTTTAGACGGAAGGACACTTAATACAAATTCAGCACATGATTTCAACCAAGTTGAACTGTTATAAACTGGTTTTAACCTTTTGAGAAGATTTCAATTGGTCTAAAACAGTTTAAACCACATTGAAGCTGTTTCAAATGTTTTAACCTGTCTAAACTGGTTAGCACAAGATTAAACCAGTTAGAACTGGATTGACCTGGTCTACACAGGTATAAACCAGTTTGAACCGGACGGCACCAGTTTAAACCACTTAGAATCAGGATTGAACCAGATATAACAAGTCTGAACCAGTTTGAAAGAATCTGAACCGGACCGATCCAATGGCAATCAGTTTGAGCCAGACTGAACTGGATTAAACCAGTTTCAACCTGTAAGAACCTTGACCTTGATCCGGACTAAACTAGATTCAATGTGTTTGAACTGGTATACACTGGGACAGTAAAATGCTTTCTATTCCATTCCATTCCATTCTATTCTGCAAACTGTCAAGATGTTCGGGTGCATAGGTGGTGATATTTATGGGAGACATCAGACTGATATACCGGGCGTTATGGTGGTACAAACTGACCGGTTGTGGGGGAGCAGAGGGGGTGATGACGGGGGCCTGGACAGCAGGAGCAGCACTGGATGTCATGAAGTCACCAGACAGCAGGTCCAGAGCATCAGACGGGTCCATGGAGGGCTGGGGGACATGTGACATGAATTATGGGTAAGGTGACAATGTGCTCTATTTACATGTGATTTTCAGATGAAATTAAATTCATACACCAAGAAAACACAAGACCAAACTTGTGTGTGTGCGTGCATGCATGTGTGCGCATCTTACCTCAGGCTTAGGGGCTGGGTATTTCTTGAGATCCTCCTCTGTAAAGCGGTAGTCAGGGGGCAGCGAGTCGTCTCTCTCTCCACATAGCACAGCCTTCTCTTTATTCGTCTTGTCCTCCTGTCACACACACACACACACACACACACACACACACACACACACACACACACACACACACACACACACACACACACACACACACACACACACACACACACACACACACACACACACACACACACACACACACACACACACACACACAGTTACAACCCTACACACTGTAGTACATAAAGCATATGGAAGAAACATGTACTGTAGCATAGAACTTTCAAATCTTTTGAGTTTCACAACCCGTACCGTTACAATGTCCTCAGGTCTGAGTTTGGGGGACTCTGGCACTGGCTCTGCTGTGGGGAGCATGTCCTCTAAGGCACTCAGGGCATCCAGAGACATACCCTGGAGAAGGGAAGAGAAGAGAAGAGACGACAGAAGACAAGACGAGGCAAGATCGAAAAATTATTTCTCTTAGGGTTTCAGGAAATCAGATTTAAAAAACCCAATGTGTGCTGTACTTTAACACTCATAATTACGTATACGTGTGTGTGTGTGTGTGTGTGTGTGTGTGTGTGTGTGTGTGTGTGTGTGTGTGTGTGTGTGTGTGTGTGTGTGTGTGTGTGTGTGTGTGTGTGTGTGTGTGTGTGTGTGTGTGTGTGTGTGTGTGTGTGTGTGTGTGTGTGTACCGTACCCCTTCAGTGGCAGGTCTGACGGCAGCTGGGGGAGGGGCAGGGGCAGAGATCTATGAAACAAGAAAAAGCGTACACACAAAAATTACATATTCACTGATAGTTCAATATTTGGTTCTGTGTAGACAGACGAACTATTCAGTACATGAAATGAGAAAAAACACTGGAGTATGAGTGCATAAGCGCACGCACGCACGCACGCACACACATACCAACATGTGACCACAAACAAAAAAACCTGAATGCAGACGTTAAATCCATACTCTGTGAGTGCTTGAAATGTACCTTAGCAGGAGCAACGGCAGGAGCAGCAACAAAGTCTCCAGCCAGAGCATCCAGTGCAGACAGATCATCAACTTTAGGCTGAGAGACACAGACAGACAGACATACAGACAGACATACAGACATACAGACAGACATACAGACAGACACACAGACAGACAGACAGACAGACAGACATACACACAGACATACAGACATACAGACAGACATACATACAGACACACACACAGACACACACACAGACAGACAGACATATGAGTAAGTTAAATAGTTAGAACAAATAGGCAGGAGAGACCACAGGGGCATGCACATGTCACAAGCATATTCATGAACACGTTTAATAATAATTACCACCATAGCACATTGGAAGCATTTTTAGATTTTTTTAGAACACTTTAATGGTGTTAGTCCATTGACGTTTAGTGAAGCAACCCCATTTACTACATTTGCACGTCTCAAGCTTCTGTTAAACATTGTTCTACACACAGAAATAATAACTAAGTTAACTTATTAAAGGGTTGCGTAAGTGGTTGGATATGGTAAACTGACAGCATAGATAGAGTATAAAGGGGGGAACAGATTGAAATGCTGAACGGATCAGAAGATGGTCATTTTAGGGTCAACCAATTCTTTGAAATGGCTCCTAGACTTGAAAGATGGGAACTAAGTCACAGTCTTCTTAAAAAGGTCTTTGCGAGGAACTGAGATACGGATCCCATCAAAGAGCCATAAATCCCACCTCCTGTCTGTGGTTGGGGTGCAGATGGAGTTATGCAAGGGAGTTATGGGGAAAAGGGACTATAGTCTCTTCTCCATGGGGTTCCGCGTTCCGGTGCGGGCTTTATAAATATTCATGAGAGTCGGCGGGGGGCTAACGGTACTGGTTTGGCCCGCGTTTCCATCCAGCAGAGTTCGGTACCGTAGGAAGGCCTACAGTTTAGGTGAGCAGTCGCAGTCGCCCTGAGTGGGTGCGTGAATAATGACCAGGCTTTCACGCCATGGTAAATAACATGAGGAAAATGAGTCCTCCTCCTCAAAAAGATACCAGTTACTCATTACCCATTAGTCGTGTGATTGTAGGCAATTGGATATTGAGGTTGGACTGTATTTTAGCCGTGGTAACTGTAGCCTACTATAATTACCTCCGTTGCATATTGCCAAAGTGCATTTGCAATTCAGAAGCAAATAATTGGATTTGGATATTTGTGGGGACTCAGAGGGGGTGATTATGGAGGTACAAACTGACCGGTTGTGGGGGAGCAGAGGGGGTGATGACGGGGGCCTGGACAGCAGGAGCAGCGCTGGATGTCATGAAGTCACCAGACAGCAGGTCCAGAGCATCAGACGGGTCCATGGAGGGCTGGGGGACATGTGACATGAATTATGGGTAAGGTGACAATATGCTCTTACACATTCTCAGATAAATTCAGATAGGCATAGTGTGTGTGTGCGTGTGTGCGTGTGTGCGTGTATGTGTGTGTGTGTGTGTGTGTGTGTGTGTGTGTGTGTGTGTGTGTGTGTGTGTGTGTGTGTGTGTGTGTGTGTGTGTGTGTGTGTGTGTGTGTGTGTGTGTGTGTGTCTTACCTCAGGCTTAGGGGCTGGGTATTTCATGAGGTCCTCCTCTGTAAAGCGATAGTCGGGGGGCAGTGTGTCATCTCTCTCTCCACAAATCACACCCTTCTCTTTCTTTGTCTTCTCCTCCTGTCACACATGCACACACACACACACACAATTTAAAACCCTATACAACAAAGAACCAAAAACATATACTGGAGTGTAGAACTCACACATCTTATTGTTTTATTCACATTTTATTTCTATTTTATGTATTCTTATTTTTACGTCCGTAACGTACCGTTACAATGTCCTCAGGTCTGAGTTTGGGGGACTCTGGCACTGGCTCTGCTGTTGGGAGCATGTCCTCTAAGGCACTCAGGGCATCCAGAGATATGGAGGCATCCTGGAAGAGAAAGAAACACAGACAGAGACAGAGACAGAGACAGAGAGAGAGAGTCAAGACAACCGACAGAAACCAGGAGAAAAAAGAGAGGAGGAAAGACAAAAGGAATAAGGAGAAGGTAATTAGAGATAACAGATAACCCCAAAACAACAAATGATGCAGTTTCTTCCTGTTGTTAAAGGGTACACGATTACACTATGAGCTTATAACCAATGCCAGTTGTAAAAGGTATTAATATGTATCCCCATCCCGTTTAGTGGGAAAAGATGCGAGAGAAACAGTTAGTCTTTCTGTAATCTGTACAGTAATTATTTCACAGGAATACTGTATCTCCTCACACATGGCCTTGTGTGCAAACAACATACTATCTAGGCAGGAAACATTGGGATGACATTATTGAGTTGCTTATTAAGCAGGGAGTGAAGACAACAGTAGATGATGACACGCCCAAGCTGTCTGCTCTGGGCATCACAAATCTAGAGGGTAGATGGCAAAACTGGACCCTCTCCCAAGTTGAAATGGGGTGTGTGCGCAGTGTACACTGCATTCAAACCACCTTGTTTTGTTTGTGTGTGTGCTTTTGTGTGTGTGTGTGTGTGTGTGTGTGTGTGTGTGTGTGTGTGTGTGTGTGTGTGTGTGTGTGTGTGTGCGTGCGTGTGTGCGTGTGTGTGTGTGTGCGTGCGTGCGTGCGTGCGTGCGTGTGTGCGTGCCTGCGTGCGTGTGTGTGTGTGCCATGTCTCCAGCCCTTTCCTAAATCTGCTGTTTTCTGACCTTGGGGCCGGCAGGGGCGAGCACAGGGGCAGGAGCAGGAGCAGGGGCACTCAGTCCTGCCATCAGGGAGAAGTCATCAGATACCTACAGGGACAGTAGAGAGGGAATGGGTTATAAAATCATTTGGTAGAACCGCACTTATGAGTAGTGAAAGATATCAATATGTGAAGAGCTGTTTTCCAAAATGAGATATATACATTTTATAGAATGTTGGGAAATTGACATTTTTGTATTGGGCATTCCATTGAAATGCATTGCAAAATGCATTTTTATAGAGGTTTTAGAGTGTGTTCTCAAAACATTTGAATGGCAAGAATTTACACATAGATAATAGGCCCTCTTCACAGTCAATTCTAATATTAAAATGCAAAAAGTCAAAAATGGTGGATATAGCGTTTTGGAAAAGAGCTCTTCATGTGAATCAGTATGTGTGTCACAAAGAGTGTGTTCAGCAAAGCCAACGGATATTAAGTACACACGAACAAACACAACAGTACCTTGTCCACTTTGGCTTTCTTATCAGCAGGAGGGGCAGGAGACTGGAAGAGGCAAGAGAGACATGACATCAATGATATAGTAATGCGCTGCACACACACATACAACAACACCAGCATTGAACAAGCTCATTCATATAGCCCTGTGCACATATCTGCAAACACATGTCAAACGTCTATGTACTGTACGTACCTCGATGGAGGCAAGAGACATGGCATCATTCACATACAGTATACTACAACAGTGTTTCTCAACCGGGGTGCAAGGGCACCCTGGGGTGCCGCACACCCCCCTCAGGGGTGCCGCGGAAACGTGGCTGATGGGATGTGAAATTGCCCTAAATGAATAAATAAATTATGTAATATAATACATAGTTGTCTAAATTAATAAATGAATGCTTAGCGTCAGTGGAATCTTTCATCTACCATGGCCTGGCCATCTTCTATGGCCTACACATAGCCTGTCTGAGATAAAGCAGCAACTTTGAACGTCTCCAAATGTGTTACTTTTCTAAGCTTTTGTGGTATCGGATGCGATGCCATGTTACGGCTTGTTGTTTTGGGGTGCCTTGAGGTTTTTCATGAATTGAAAGGGTGCCTCGCCTAAAAAAAGGTTGAGAAACACTGCCCTACAACACATAAACCAACATTGAAACGCACGCACGCACACGCACACGCACACGCAGACGCAGACGCAGACGCAGACGCACACGCACACGCACACGCACACGCACACACTTGCATATGGTTACCTTTGTGGAAGCAGGGGGTGGTGGTGCGAAGTTTGAGAAACCGGCTGACAAGGCATCAATAGCTGCTACATCCTCAACTTTCTGCAGACAAATCAGAAACACAGTTGTATGAGACGGATGCTCAATGGGCACTTGAGGATGAAGCGGAGACTTCCCATGAAGTGGATTCACCCATCCATCACACTCCCTCCCTCTCTCTCCCCTCTGTGCATGTGTGTGTTTGTGTAAACGTACTGTCTCTGTCTTCTTTGGTGCGGGGGGAGCGGAGGACATGAAGCCTGCAGACAGTGAATCCAAGGCTGCGTCTGTGCTCAGGGGCTTCTGCGAAAAATACACACAAATACACCAAAAGGCATTGTGACTAAGAACAAGTCTTTAGTAAGTCTATCTGTAATATATAGACTGTCCACTAGGGGGCGCCTGAGACCACGGTTGACAGACCACTACATTGTGGCAACCTAACAGAAAGCATGTGTGAGCGCAGCAGGAAAAATACAGGCACACCCACTTGCATTCCTTACCAGGGCCCGGCAACACAGGCTTTCTCAAGACCTCTCTGGAAACAGTTAAACAATGGCACACCATAACTCAGGGAAGCGTTTAGGGCAACTTCACACAGGGACACAGTAACTAACCTGGGCAGAATAAATCCTGCCTCAAGCCAGAACACACTCTGTGTGTGTGTGTGTGTGTGTGTGTGTGTGTGTGTGTGTGTGTGTGTGTGTGTGTGTGTGTGTGTGTGTGTGTGTGTGTGTGTGTGTGTGTGTGTGTGTGTGTGTATGTGTGTGTGTGTTGTGTGTGTGTGTGTGTGTGTGTGTGTGTGTGTGTGTGTGTGTGTGTGTGTGTGTGTGTGTCTGTGTGTGTCTGTGTGTGTCTGTGTGTGTGTGTGTGTGGTCTGGTGATGGACTGTCTCTGAGTTCAGGGCATGCAATGTCTCTTAAGAGTTAAGGCTGTTTCAAACAGGCAGTCTGAATGCAAGTGTGTGCGTAATCAAATGGTTGGTTAATGTCTGGGAATGTGTGTGTACGTGTTTGCAAGCATGCAATTATTAGAGTGAATGAGGTATGAACCAGGAGACTGGGACTGTAACTAAAACTATGTGACTAAAATTCTTCATGTGATGCACGAGTGTGCATGTATCGTATGAATTAATGTGTGTGTGCGCGCGTGCATCCGTGCATGCACGTGCCTGGCTGTGTGCGCAACATGAAGGTGTGGTAGCTGGATATTTGCAAAGCCAACACCCCACAAGCCAGTGTAACATTCAACAGAAAGGGGAAAGGGTTACGACATGCACGCAGAAGCTAAACACACACGTACATCTGTGGGTGTGCATACCCTGAAGTATACAGTATGTGTGAGCCTGGAATACCATTAGTTTATCATGACATATTAATCCTTGCAGCACCAGCCGTTATGAAAGCTTTAAATGTCTCCTTGCCCTGTTAAAGCCGAGCATCAAACACAGCTGTCTCTATGTTGATAATATTAGTAAGAAATCTCCCCTAGTGTTGGATCTAGAACTAAACTAAAAGAAAAATACTCCCCACAGGCTGCCAAAATGAGGTTCTATTTTCTCTTCTGGAATCAGTCTGAGAGAGTAAACATGGCCAACATCAAAAGAATGCAGTCACACACTCCACGCTTGCTTTTCATTTGTTGTGATTCAAGAAACATCCGTCCCATGGCCATCGACACTTAGAGTGAATCAAAATGAAGTGCAGAGTATGCTGATCATGTCTCCTTCTCTATTGCAACACCCCCTCAACACACACACACAGACACATCTGCATAGACATAAGCTCAAACATGTCTATGACAAACCAAAACTACTGTTTCAGCAGTTTGCACCCGACAGAGAAAGCAATTGGCTTATGCTTTAGTTCACGACAAAAGTCTGGTTGATTGAAAGGTCAGTGGAGTTTCAGTGACCATCCACCTTACCTGTGTGGGCTTTGGCTCTGGCTTGGCAGCTGGTGCCTTCTTTTCCTGAAGAGAGAGGAAAAGTCAAGTCAGATCTTAATCACACAGACATTCCACAAAATATACTTCATTTAATAGAGCTTCTCTGGATGAGTTAAGCCATAATTATTGTTTTGCATAGCAAAAGAAGAAAAGAGGGATAAGAAGGTGGCAATGCCTAGACACAGTAGAAAGAGACAGACACCTCTCCATATCAATTTGGATAGAGAGTTCATCGATTTTGTTACTAAGATGGCTGTCAGGTGGTGCGTCTTGTTTTGTTTAACATGTCTGCATATAATCAAATGATTCTGATTCCAGCCTGCAGACAACAACTGTGTCTCTCCACCTCAAGATGATCAGCAGGAAAAGAAGGAGCGGGCAGGAAAGAAGTGCCTCTGATCACGGAGACAAGAGAGGAAAACGGTGGAAACATCCACGCCTCAAGAGGAAAGACAAGAACATGACCTCCATGGCTGGGTCAAGAGAATGCAGAAGTGGAGAAGAAGGGCGGGAATGGAGGAGGAGGAGGAGGAGGGGAGGAGGAGGAGGAGGAGGAGGAGGAAAGAATGGAGGAGTGCCGCCACTGACCAGGTCCGCTTTTCTGTATCCCTCTGGAAGTGTGTCATCTCTCTCCCCCACTAACACACCCTCCTCTGTCGTTAATCCAGCCTGACACACACATCAGGTCACACAAACACACACATACACACATGCAACGTATTAGAAAAAATGCTGTTAAACACAAATATGAATACATTGCACAACTAATAGACATATTGAGTAAACTGATATATTATTAATTCCCAACACATAAATACACACAGTACATTCAATAGACATACACGTATGTGCACGTACAACACACAGTACATATCTACCTCGGTGACTTCTGGCCCAGTGTACACGGGAGCGGTGGGTCTCAAAGACTCATCAGGCAAAGTACCAGCCAGGGCATCTAATGGATCAATATCAAGGGCCTACACATGCACACAATCACATAAAGACATACGAACACACAAACACAGACACATAGACACATACATCATGCTACAAACCAACGTACACAATAGCAGTCCAACACCGGTGAGGTGGACACCGTAGTCACATGACACTCGATCCACACATTAAACACCTGGGGCCTGTACTACAAAGCTGGTTCAGGGTAAGTTAAGGTTAAGTTAAGAGGTAAATCATATAATAGAAGAGCCTGAAGTCCTCATTTTCTTAAGAAAAGCTCTTGTATTAGATGATTTACATCTTAACTTAATCTTAACTTATCCTGAACCTGCTTTGTAGTACAGGCCCCTGGTTAACACATGTACAGTACACACATGGACACGTAAACGCAGTGGAACTGGAGGGGTGGGATGCTTACCGGAGCCTTGGCTTGTGATTTAGGTGGGCCCACCTCCCTCTGCACCTGAGAAAAGAGAGAAAAACATTAGCAACATAAATTCACAACAAAAAATTAACAACATGGAATTTATACAACAACAACAACATCAAATTCATACAATAACAACAACAAATTCCTACAAATGAAAGCTACCCAACAACATGCTTATCAACACTATAAAAGTCAGGAGTCCAAACATTGCCCAATTCGATGGTGCTGCCACGGTGCTGCCGGAGGCTACCGTCCAGCAAACAAAAACAGTCACAGTCACCTCTGATGTCGGACTCAAACTTTCACTGTCATAATTACACAATAGCCACCGAGGCACTTCCTCAAAACATAAGAAGGGCTTGCAATTGAGCCACAACACGTACCGCAAACCCATCGCCACACAACACCACACATCAAAGGGCTAGTAAAGGTAATCAAGTCTGGCTCAAACACACAGAACAAAATATTGGCTTCTCGCAGATCAATCTGTCATCAGTGACTTGGGCTACCTTGGTGTCTGCTGGCTTAGTGTCCTTTGCTTTAGTGTCGGTAGACACACCACCCTTAGCACCCGCCTTAGCTGTGTGGGATGTGCTTGAAGTGATGGCAGAACTCTAATAAGCACACAGACACAGACACAGACACACACAGACACACACACAAACACACAAAAACACACACCCCATTAGACCATTTCAGGTGATTTAATATTTGACGTGTTAAGAGTGACCATGGGAGACCAAACACGTTGAAGTACCATAGTTCCCCCTGGATCAGAGCCCCAACGTGGAAGAGCATCCAATGAATGGAGGAGAAATAAGTGATGAAGAAAGCACATGGAGAGAGCAGACCCATAACCAATGAAACAGCAGCATGTTTAACCAACCCGACACCCTGAAGACGATTCAGCACCATAATAAAGAGGAGGGTGAACGGGCAAGCAAGGAGGATGAAGGATGAGGGTGCTGAGGAGGATCACGGTGCAGACACCAGGAAGAAGAGGGCTCAGAGTGAATAAGGAAGAAGGCCCAGTGGCTGAACACAGATCCGCAGTAAGCTGAAACCATGATGACCAGACAGAGAGAGAGAGAGAGAGAGAGAGAGAGAGAGAGAGAGAGAGAGAGAGAGAGAGAGAGAGAGAGAGAGAGAGAGAGAGAGAGAGAGAGAGAGAGAGAGAGAGAGAGAAAGAGAGAGGAAAATCAAAGGGAAAGAACTGATATACATAAGAATGGGCTTGTAATTCTTCATTAGGCCACCCTATTCGCCTGGCCCTGAGGCTCTCTACCTTGAGTGTGTCTTGTGCTGGGGTGGTCTTGGCTTTCGCGGGGTCTGTAGCTTTCACTGCCCCTGCAGTGGAGGTTGCTGTGGAGCTTGCTGACGTCTGCAAATAACCGTTTCAATAGGTATGAGCATTGGACACACATGTATGGGTGGACAGACTGGGTGAACTGCCTGACAGGCACATCAAATGACGCTTTATCATAGATTTCACATGCATTTTCAGTCAACGCACACACACGCGCGCGCACACACACACACACACACACACACACACACACACACACACACACAAACACACACACACACACACACACACACACACACACACACGCGCGCGCACACACACACACACACACACGCTTACCCGCACATAAGCACACAACCACACACGCACACACACCAAGCAGCATGACTAATCGAACCTAGACAGCATACAGTAGGGCGAAGGAAACAAACTGCGACACACACTTCGAAATGGGCTAAATGGGTCTTGACATACTGTACAGCAGGTTCAACTGAGGCACCACCTCAATAAAATCCCAACATCAACCCCTAAAGCAGTTGATGCTGTATGAGGATCATTGACTGAAAGAGTTGAAGATGGGGAGGCTACCTTTGGGACATCTTTAGGGGAACCCTTGGGTGCTGCTGGACTGGGAGTCACAAGTTTCGTCTGTAAGCCAACCAGCAGCAAGCAGAGAATCATCAGAACAGGGGATTAACACATACTGTCACCCAAGGTCACTCGCAGGTCAGGCACCACACAAAGGACGCATGTGCATTCTGGTCTGCTTTCACAACACACAACAGCAGTCACATGTAGCCGATGTACTGTAGCTAACCCCAGAAGCAGCATAGTGAAACGCCCAGCATGAGACAAGTAGATGGTGGGGCAGAATATAGATGGTGGAGGCAGCAGATCCTCACAATAGAGCAGAATGATGTAGTCAGATGTAGTATAGATGAAAGCAAGCACCGCCAAGAGTTCATGGTGTGCAAAGAAGGGTAAGCACACAGCAGGGTTGTAGAACCAGAAAGGAGGGACATTACACTCTTTATGTTGGAAGAAACAAAATGGAGCTTGTGTTGAAGCTTTCAGTGGGGCAGCAAACCCCAAAAGCAGTGGAAAGATCACACACGGGACAATCCTGCACTGGCAGTACTGTCCTTCATAAGAGAATAAGAGCAAGACCTCATGGGGTCTGCTTTGCGTAGAGAGAGAATGAGAGGAGAGGGCTCCTTGGGATCATTTAGAAAAGATGAAAACAGTGACAACATGCTGAAGAAGAAATGAAGGTGCCATGAAGAAAGGGTGAGAGCATGAATGATGGATTGGATAAGTCAAGGAGGCACTCCACACCAAAGCAGATACCGATTGGCTACAGAGCATGTCCTGTACCTCCGCCATGGGTTTGGGGGAGCCTTTCTGTGTGGCGGCAGGGACCGCTCCACGTCCTGCTCCTGCTCCTGCTGAGGTGGCGGGCGATGCGGTCGCCTTCGCTCCAGCCTGTCATGAGGGAACCACACCAAACTCAACACAACGCAACGGAGGGGATGGCAAATGGCTTAACTCCTTAGCAAAGAGCCTCTGAAATAACCTTATTGTCACCAAAATGTGAATGACAAAGTCTACCCAAGACTCCCTGCAATGTCATAACAATGTTATGATGTAGTTGAGTGTTTTCAGCAAAGATTGAATAGGCCCGTCAACAGGTTCATCTGCAGTAAGAGGCTACCAGTCCTGTGCTGCTGAAAGAGTGTTGCCAACCAGTTAGCAACTTGCTTGGCTGCCAATGGAGAATTGCATTTGCAACTAATAAAGTAGCTAAAGTAATTATTAGCAACTATGGTTTTGAGAAACACTCCTGGTCCTGAGTCACAGTCTACAGTATGATTACAACAAACACTTTCTAATACTAGACACACTTTCTGCTGTCAATTTCACAAGATGACTGTGTGTAGATATTTTTAACAATGTCCTGATACTGAATTCATAAAGCATCTCTTAGTTATGAGACTGAGGTCATTTTAGCAGATGCTCTCTCACGCACCACGGGTCATCATCAAAACAAATAACAGTGGGGAAACACTGGTAGAGATGGTGACAGTTTTCACACAGTCTGCATAGCTGACAACTGAAAATAAATAGAGCAAGGAAGCACAGTTAAATATACTTTTGTCATATTGTCTATTTGAAGGCTTTCCTGTTTTAACCACTATTTTGGCTGATGCCGTGTGACTGACCACGGTGTGAGGTATGGGTTTGAAAAATGAGGAACTTCTTTTAAAATGTTTTCTGTTTTCCCCCTCTTTCATTAGGCAGATTTGTAGATTTGTATTATCCTGTTAATGTGGAAATACAGTGATCTGTCTCAAGGGGGCTGGTCATCCATCAAACTTTGAAAATCTAAAAACTATGCCAACACCTTGCAGAATCATCAGCACAAATAGCTTTAAAATGGTGCCTGTTGTAGGTTGTTGTCATGGGTGCTACTACTACTACTACTTAGGCTGCTACTACTATTATATGGGTACTATTCATCAACGATTGGCCTGTATTCTGAGATGGACTGGCCTCCAGCCATAGTGGCATTGCCATGAAAGTGCCCAGAGACACAAAGCGCATCACCACAGTTACGGCCACACTGGAAGTGCATACAAATGCTTCTCTTGGTAGAATGTGTCCTTTTACATTCTAACCCAACAACACTTTAAACTGCACACACTCATGCACAGTCAGTAAAATCATATTATGTGCAAATACAATATGGTTGCTGTATTGCAAAACTCAACACATGAACTACTACTACTACTAACACAGAAACAAGTATGGACGCTACGTGTAAAGGGTAAGTGTCCCTGCTATTGGACCAGCCAAACATTTACAAGCAGCCGCCCACACCCACATATCCTGTTGTACGGGGAGATTTTCCATTCTGACTGAAGGGCTCAGCCTTCCCTTTGTAACACAGCCTTCGCATCCTCCATCCACACTCACACTTTGCTTTAATGGCCATGACAGGTCTAACGAAATCACAGTCAACTGGCACAACCCTGAGCACACAATTTGTATAGTATGAAACCAAACCTGAACACATAGCTTTCACAGCGCAGAGCATTTTTGTCAATGCAAAATGTCAATCATGTGGGTGTGTCAATCACAAGGAGATGCTATTGCTATGTCGGTTAGTTTGAGCTGATAAAACCTGTGTGTAGTATAACTCGGCCTATCTCTGGCCAGCTGGAAGACCCCATTGTACATAGCCACGGGTCGCCTCTCCAAACACACCATATACTTTCATGCACTTTTTAGGTACTATAGGCATGTAAATCTGTTTAAAACTGAAGCATAATCACTGTATATATTGCAACTGACATTAGGACTGATGAGCACCTTCAGGTAATCATTCCTGTGCATTCCTGTAATCATACAGGAATGCACAGCATAGATGAAAGTGTCTTAGTCCATAGTATGTGTGTATTGTTTTTAGTGCAGCCGTCTTCAGAGGCCAGCAGGAGAGCAGGCCAGAGACAGGGAGAGGAAGGGCCCGGGCCCTGACTATATGAATAGCAGGAAGCGCAAAGTTTTCTTTTCTGACCTCCTCTGTGATTAAAGCTCACAATCTGGGAGCGTTTTGGAAACATAACAAAGCGCACACACACTCACACAAACACACACACAAATACAACTCCCTTGTGTAAAAAATACACATTAACATAACCCAAACATACAGTACAATTGTGCATGCACGTACTGTACATTGCTGTACCGTTAACACATGGACACACGCGCACGCACACAATCTTTCAATGGCCAGAAACCCAAAGCGCAATATCAGTCTGAGACTTCACTGACTGCAAACCATAAAGGAGGTTGGAGATACATTTGCCACTGACTTTGAGACATGGAGAGAAATGGGAGCCAGTTCACATGATGTAAAGGTGTGGAGGACAGAGATGGAACAGGTCAGGACATACCTCAAATTGGGCATGCTTCACTGGGGCTGGTGCAGCTGAGGTGGCCTGTCTGTGCTGAGACTGGAGAGAGAGGCAGAGAGAGAGAGAGAGGGAGGGAGAGAGAGAGAGAGAGAGAGGGAGGGAGAGAGAGAGAGAGAGAGAGAGAGAGAGGCAGAGAAAAAAATGAATATTGATATGTGCCAAAACATCTAGACATCCTGTATACAAGCTAGCTGATCTAGTATTTAGATTACATGTAATTACAAAGCAAACATTCTTAAAGCATAACAACATAACAAACAGCGACAACAACCAGAGACTAAAAATACACCATCAGTGATAAGGGAGGTCTCTAATATCGGTCACGGCCCTGTAGCTGAGCAGGGCTGTTGAAGCCTGCATGAAAACACCACTCTCTTTTACGACTGCAGCATCGACTGGAAGAACTGAAACCCCCATCATGCCAGAAAGCCTAAATTACTGACACTCCATGTGTTTGTGTTTATACGATATGGAAATGTGGTGTGTGTGTGTGTGTGTGTGTGTGTGTGTGTGTGTGTGTGTGTGTGTGTGTGTGTGTGTGTGTGTGTGTGTGTGTGTGTGTGTGTGTGTGTGTGTGTGTGTGTGTGTGTGTGTGTGTGTGTGTGTGTGTGTGTGTGTGTGTGCCTGCTCTTCCCAGAACTATGCAGAGGGAGAAACAGCCAGTACTTGTGATCCCATGACTGAGCCCAACAACATCAACAGCAAACGGCAGCAATCTCTCGAACTAGAATAGTCACTCGCACACTGTGTCAATAGTCACACACACACACATCACTCTCTGTCAGGCCCACATAAACAAGTTAAGTCACAAACACAAAGGCACATACAGAATACCAGGGTTTTTGAAGCAATAATGTGCACCGTTCTCGTCCTGCTAGAGCTAACGCTACAGGAACTGCTGAAACCTCTGCCAGAGACAGTGACTCATTATTTTGCTATGCGTCGAGAATAACAGCGAGACAGCGAGAGGGTCTCTCACAGGAACATGAAAGAAAGGGAAATGATGATCATGTAGGCAGTGTTTGTTTATGCCTTTTCCGTTTGTATCTGTGTACGTTTTGTGTCTGGCTAGTCCAGAACGCTGCAACAAGGTTTGAGAAGAGGAACTTATTGCATGATGTGTGTGCTGTGAGTCTGACAATTATGTGAGTTATGACAATTTGTCAGTGTTTGGGAGTATGAATGTATTGTATGTATGTGTGTGTGTGTGTGTTGAGTCTATATAGTCCTGAAAATTGCAATGGTTGTGGGTGTTGTGTGTCTGACTAGACAAGTCCTGAAAACTGCAATGGCTTTGGTTGTACGTACAGTGCGTATGTGAAAGACCACACCCTCTCCTGCCCAAACCTGTCCGCATGCCCCTTTCATAACACACACACACGGAGAGACAAACCACAGCTGTTTCAAATCCAACCCACCTTCCATCTCTCTGTCTCTCTCTCGCACATGCACACTCACACTCTCTCACAAACACAAACACAAACACACACACACACACGCACACGCACACGCACACGCACACGCACACGCACACACACACACGCACACGCGCACACACACACGCACACACACACACACACACACACACACACACACACACACACACACACACACACACACACACACACACACACACACACACACACACACACACACACACACACACACACACACACACACACACACACACACACACACACACACACACACACAATGTAATTTTCAATAGCCAATTGTCAATATTATTATCAATATCAGAACCAGCATAGAATGGTTACTGCCATTACTCATTACTCAAGTTATTTCTGAATTTCCGATCCTACTTCCGATTTACAGTATTACAGGATTTCTACATTAAGCTACTGTACAGATGAGGAGAGAGAGAGAGAGAGAGAGAGAGAGAAGGGAGGGGGTTACATAACTAAGGCACTTGCTTTTATCTGCCTGGCTTGACCTGTTTAGCCAGCTCTGAATACCACAGGAGCATGAGTTTGTCAGCATGAATAAACTGACCAAACACAAACCCACATTCTCAAGCTTTATATCGGCTCCTGCAAAACACAACTCTTTAATCCATGTTTTGATGTTCAGCAGAACACAACGTTTGTCTGAGAAATATAAGCAAAAACTGATTGGCATAGAAAGAACACAACAGATGGGAGATGGCCACGTTGTACTCTCTATGCAAATCTGTGATGACTCATACTATTATGTGGATTCCTTTTTTGCACAATCTTTCAAATTCTCTCTGGGGAACAGCAGCCTGAAGCTACTGTCTATCTATGGGGACTAGCACATGTTGCAGCATTAAGTAAATTGTTAGCCTAGAAATGATGTGTAATGGGGGCGCCTGTATGAGTTCTATTGCAATTCATTAAATTCATTGACAGACATTAGAGTCATGTAGCACATGCAACCAGTAACCACTAGCACTACCAGTATGTTTATTTTTAGCATTTTGGAGCTCTAGACTGCTGCCAGATAGGCCTAGATGTGGCATGTTGGTCACATCCTGCTAGACTGAACATTTAGCCATTTTGTCATTTAGACACTTTTCCCAGCAAAGAGGAATTAAATATGGGTGTAGTGCATAGGTACAGTATATCAGCCAGAACAATACATTGTCCTTTCGTGTGATGAGGCAGGCACTAGTGGTATACGAATGATTAGCTCAAAATTAAATCTCAGAAACGCAGCACATCCTTTATCAGTAGCCAGTGATAAGAGACATGTTTCACTTGATTGCAAGCCAGACATTCACCGCTGCTCTGACACACACACACACACATCACAATTTCAACTGAGCTTTCACTACAAGGGGAACAGAGTAAGGTAGAGGTGTGCACATCCAAAATGCAGGTGCAGGATAAAAGGGTCAGACAATCATGGAAACAAAGTTGAATGTCCGCACACTTGCTCCCGTTTCACTTTTTCTTTTGTTTTGTTTTTCAGCACGTGAACGTTTTCGAGCTACACTCTCTTCATCAGACTTGAAAACATTGACTTGGTGAAGAAAAGCACAAAAAAAAAGCAAAACGGGAGCAAGTGTGGACTTTCAACTTTGTTTCCAACTACGAGCTTAATTTATTTTCTACCAGGTGCGTGCTTCTCCACTACATTTCCTGACTTCTCTTCACCTCTGCAGTGAGCTTCCTGCGCCAGACTGAGGGTGTGTGTGTGTGTGTGTGCTCACACAGGGCCTGTCAGGCCTACACAGGTTGCACAGCTCCAATGCTCCAATGCTCTGCTCTTAATGCCGTCAGCACATGTATTAGGTGCTTTGCAGGAAATGGTCAAAAAAGGTACTGCAACTATGCTGCTCATTGAAAATGTGTTGTCTAAGGCCAAATTTAATCTTTTCATGAAAGTTTACTAAGTAATAAATGAATATTTTATAGTATGGCCCAAGTACAGTCATTTTGCAGCTAAAATGGCTATTTCTGGAAATTCAAAATGGCGGACCATGGAGCAGATCCCCCTTTTCATGTATGAAAAATGTATTTTTTCCAGTCATAATGAATACTTAGAATTTGATGGTGGTGATAAGTATTCATGAAAAAGGTAACATTATTGAATGGGTAGCATGAATTCTGGAAATAAACAACAAAAAATCTCACACAGTGTCCCCTCCCGCTGATTCCTAATCTTCCCCTTCTCTAAAGACATTGCTACAGGGAGTACTGTATGTCTCTGAAGATTCTCATTCATTCAGCTCATGTAATCCAAAAGGCTTTAGGTGTAAGCAACTGGATTTCTTCTTAGTGCGAAGTTGAGAACTTCTTAACCCTCATTGAAGGAACTTCATCAGTTCGGTTGATGTAAGAATAAAGTATTACAAATAGAGCAGGAGTACTAGAGAAGATGCCCACTTGCCTACAACTAAAACCTTTTGCATCACTACAGGGAGACCCGGTTTTGGGTCAGCTTGTCTAATTAAATGTTATCTCTGAACAAAAGGCTAACCAGGGCCTGTGGGATTTTTGTGCTTGCAAAACTAAGCCAAAAGACCCTTCTACTAAAAGGTTTATAACTCAATCATAACTCCACCTCCAGCTTTGTTCCTCTACTGACGTGACAATTGACTGATTGACCCGTATTATTCCTCACAATCTCTGGCCACACAAACTAATTTATTAGGGAATAGGGAATGTACCGATATTAATCAAATATTAAGCAAACAAAATGTACAGTAGATATCTGACCACTGATGAGGAGGAAAATGCATGTGGAGTTCACTTCAAAATGAATTTCATTGCCACTTTACACGTTTTCATGTGTACATTGCTGCATTTACTGTTAGTCCCCCATGGGGTGAAGACTCTGGTCACCAGAGAAGGGTTTGACCTGTTCACATGTCACTGGTGAAAAAGCAATCAGAATACTGGGTGGTGCAGGTCTATACTGCTGGATGGTGCACTAATGCTCATACAGCACTACAATTCATAACACTGGGTGGTGCTCACTTATTCTGTCAAAAACACATCAAGCCTTAGTGACCTTCCAGATCAATATCCGATTAGACTAGATCAACAGTAAGTAACCGTCAACTATTTGACAACTGATTGACAACTGTGGCTGAGGGCTACATAGCACGTTCAAACATCACATTATAGGGAAACCTAGTAGCCCTTTAGCAGTAATGATAATTGTTTTCAATGCATTCTAAATCATATAGTGATATTTTTATGGCACCGTGAGAATTGGCGAGAAAGCAATCAAAACATTGGGTGGCGCACTACTCATACTGTAGAACTGGGTGGTGTAGAACTGTCCATAATAGTGGGTGGTGGTGCTCACTTGACTAGACAGACAAGCACGTCTGTTCCAGTCGGTTTGACTGACGTGTGGATGAGTATAGGGTGGGAACACACAGATCGAGAAAAGAATACAAGGGCAGTGCCACATGATGGAATTCAAAACGCACACAGGATCAAATTGTGACGTCTTGCATCCCGCTGTCTACCTTTGGTAGCTTCCTATTGTACGCCCACGTGCATGAACTCACACACATATTCGCACCAACCCCCACACGAACGCACACATGCACACACGGGCCCAAGGACAGTATCCACACTCATACAGTGCCCTCCATAATTATTGGCACCCCTGGTTGAGATGTGTTTTTTAGCTTCCAATTATTTTATTTTTTTTCTAAATAATATGGGACCTTAATGGAAAAAAGAGAAAAATCCAACCTTCAATACAAGTGCATTTATTCAGTGGGGAAAAAATCCCACATAAAGAAATAATTATTTGACATCAAATAATGTGTGTCACAATTATTAGCACCCCTGGTGTTAATATTTTGTACAACCCCCTTTTGCCAACAAAACAGCACCTAATCTTCTCCTATAATGTTTCACAAGATGGGAAAAGACAGAAAGAGGGATCTTCAGCCATTCCTCTTTGCAGAATCTCTCTAAATCATCCAGAGACCTGGGTCCTCTCCTCTGTACTCTCCTCTTCAGCTCACCCCACAGGTTCTCAATGGGGTTGAGGTCAGGGGACTGAGATGGCCATGGGAGGAGCTTGATTTTGTGTCTGGTGAACCATTTCTGTGTAGATTTGGCCATATGTTTAGGGTCATTGTCTTGCTGAAAGACCCAGTGACGACCCAGCTTCAGCTTTCGGGCAGAGGGCAACAGATTTTGATTTAAAATGTCCTGGTATTTCAAAGCATTCATGATGCCATGCACCCTAACAAGGTTCCCAGGGCCTTTGGAAGCGAAACAGCCCCACAGCATCACTGACCCACCCCCATACTTCACAGTGGGTATGAGGTGCTTTTCAGCATACGCATCTTTCGTGGTACGCCAGACCCACTTAGAGTGTTTGTTGCCAAAAAGCTCAATCTTGGTCTCATCTGACCAAAGCACACGGTCCCAGTTGAAGCCCCAATACCGCTTGGCGAACTCCAGACGCTTGCGTTTATGATTGTGAGTGAGGAAAGGTTTTCTCCGTGCATGCCTCCCAAACAGCTTGTTGGCGTGTAGACGGCGCCTGATGGTTGATTTGGAGACTTTGTGACCCCAGGATGCTACCATTTGTTGTAATTCTGTAACAGTGAGCTTTGGAGATCTTTTGATTTCTCTTACCATCCTCATCACTGTGCGTGGTGGCAAAATAAACTTGGGTCCTCGTCCAGGCTTGTTTACCACTGTTCCAGTTGTTTTGAACTTCTTAATTATTCCTCTCACAGTGGATATGGGCAGCTGCAGTTGAGTGGCAATCTTCTTGTAGCCTCTGCCTGACCTGTGAAGGTCGACGCACATCTGCCTCACTTGTATGCTGTGTTCCTTTGTCTTTCCCATGTTTAAGAGTGGATAAGAGAAATGGCCTCGGTGTCACATCATATTTATACCCCAGGGAAACAGGAAGTGATGAATTACTAATTAAATGTTCCTACATACTCTGGTAAACTTTGTAAACTACTGTAGAAATGACAGAAATGCTTCAATTATATTTATTTCCTGGGAATTGTTAAGGGTGCCAATAATTGTGGAACAGGTGATTTAATGAAAAATAATTATTTTTTAGTCAGGGATTTTTTTTATTTTCTTACAATTCATTTGAGTTGAAGACTACATTTTTCTACAATTTTCAGTGTGACAGTATTCTTCTGCAATAAACACTGAATTTATTTTAAGGCTTTTAACACATCTCAACCAGGGGTGCCAATAATTATGGAGGGCACTGTATTTGAGGGTGTGTGGTTAAACATGGTGGCTTATTATTGGGTTAATGAATGCCACTGTCCACCTTCTGACCTCAGACATTGTTACCCTGACTGGCCTGACATAACTAAATGACCTCGGAAGTGCTGATAAGCAAAAGACTGTGTGAATGGAATAACGGATTCCAAGATAGTATGGCAGCCTATTAATTACAAACCATGCTTCACATTCACTCACTTTGTGTTTTTTTTTTGTTTCTACTTTGCACTATTTTCAACACTTTCAGGATTTTAATGTTGAGTATTGTTCTATCTCTTTCTCTCTCTCTCTCTCTCTCTCTCTCTCTCTCTCTTACACACACACACACACACACACACACACACACACACACACACACACACACACACACACACACACACACACACACACACACACACACACACACACACACAGTCTCACACGCACACTCACACGCACACGCACACGCACACACACACACACAGGCTGACAGCATTTAGCACACAGACAGTCACAGCTGCAGAGCAGAGAGCACGACCCTGATGGCAGAGATGACCCCGCCGTGAGGAGCCCTCTGGCCAGCAGCAAGCATGGCAAACGTGACCACCACAAATAGACTCCAGCGGCCAGACCACTCTGCACCCAGCACCTACTGTGGGTCAACACCCGCCATGGACTCATGCAGCCTCCATGAGCACAACACAGCACAGCATGGCATGGGAGTCACCACAGCATCCAATCTGTGAACTGCAAAGCTTAACACCTACCAACTACCTATACAGGCAGTTGGGAGGTCTACCAGGGGGGCTGTAGCAGGGAACTGTAGAATACCCCACCGTAAAACATCCTTTGGTCAGTCCTCGTTTTTAATTAAAGGTCTTAATTTATGGAATAATTTGCCCCCAGAATTCAAGGCCAATCACAGTCATAGGTCGTTCAGATGTCAGATGAAGGAATTTCTAAAAAACAACCAGATATGTAATCATGTGTGATTCTATGTGTGTGTTTCTAGAATGTGTGTGTGTGCGTCTGTGTGTGTGTGTGGGGGGGGGGGGGGGGGGGGGGGCAATTCAGAGTGTTGTGTGTGTGTGTGTGTTTGTGGTGATGGAGGAGGTGCAGTTGATGTGTGTGTGTGTGTGTGTGTGTGTGTGAGGGAGGGAGGGAGGTGGGTGGCAGTTGACTATGTGTGTAAGGGGGGGGGTGCTATTGTACATGTTTTATCAAATTGATTAATTAGTGGATGAATGAGCGAGTGACTGTACATTAATATAGGATTAGGTATGTGTATGTATATTGCCTGTCTTCTTAGATTGAATGAATGCTTGGATGAATGGATAGGTTGTATTTTAAAACAACATTAAAACAGTTTTTTATATTTTACTTTAAAAGCCCTTCTAGGGACGGGCATTGGAAATTAGCCTATGGCTACAAATGCTATGATACTTATCTGTTAGGTTGTTGTACAGCCTACATGATGTGTATTTGTCCCTACTCAAATAAACCATAACTGAACTGAACTGAACTGAACTAACAGAGGTAGGCGAGTTGGATTAAAAGATAGACATTTGAGGATTTTTTTGTTAATTTACTCAGGCATCGTGGCTTGTCTCTGTAAATTGCAATGTGGTTAGAGTGCAAAGTTTTAGAATTTCTGATGCAATTACTTATATAGAGTCTATATAAGTAATTGCATCAGAAATTCTAAAACTATGTAGTACCACTATGCATCACTGTGTAGTCTATATTATAGACTACACAGTGATGCATAGTGGTACTACATTGTCTGCCCCTGCTACATTCTTACACATGGATTTGAACCTGCAGCGTTCCTATCCCCACAGCAACTCCCAAACCATATGAAGGCTACAAACCACCAATTCTTGCTTTATGTGTACGTTAAAACCTTCTCCTCACACTGGGGCAACATTGGCTTCTGTGCAGAATTCAGTCAATGCAAAATCAAACAAATATTGACTGTGTGTGTATATTTGGATCAGGGCTTTGTCATGTGGGTATACCAGCCTGAAACCATATCGCTCCCTCACTGCATGGCATGCATCCACAGAAACCAGTTCTGGCAGCAGTCCTTAATGCAGTCCTGGCTGCTCAACAGTGGCACACTGACAGACCATCATTTAGGCCAATGGGCAGACACACCCAGAGACTACAGCACCCGAGCAATGCCAGTGTGTTTGTGGTGGCATAACCAGGTGGGTACTCCAAGAACATGGTTTAGGGATACCTACAGGAAGTGGTAAACGTACTAATAGATAGCCTGCAGGCATCATTTAGTTTAGAAAATAAGGACTCCATACTCTTCTATTAGATGAGTTACCACTACCACTAGGTTACCACCACCACAAGGCTAACCTAATCTGGGTTAGCCTACTACTAACCCAGGTTCTTGCAATACTGCCCAGGAGCAGCTGTAAAGTAGTAAACAAAAACAACATGATGATCTACCATGCACTCTTATGGGGAGACAGCAATGACTCATAACAGAGCAAGCCACTCCCCAGAAAGCAAGTGCTTCCACATACCAGAATTATTGTCTGTGTGTATGTGCCTCTGTGTGTCTATGTCAGTGTGCGTACTGTCGCTTAACAAATTGCAAAGCTGTTGGGAGGGAAGCCTGTTCCCCATTACAGCTGAAACCACATTTTCACAACAATCGCAGCACAAGGTCCCTCTGCTTCCCCCTTCCTCCCTCTCTCAAAGATGCCATGACTAAGACTCTGCCCCACCCTTCAGACCACACTCTGCGTAGCAGAGGAATGATATGCCACAGTACTTGATGCTAATGCTAAGAACCTTGCTAGCACTTTGCCAACAGTTTTGCTAATGGAACAACAGCTGCTAACTTCCTAAACCAATGATGTAATAGGTTACTAGGACAAAGGCCTTCAGATAAATAGTCTTTTTTTCTGCTACATACCAGGACTCTCATTTTGCCAACATACGGGACTGTGGGGCTTCATTAATTTCCAAACACAGAGTCAGCTCTTATTGTGAAAGTCACCACATGTATGTGTGATAAAAGCCCCAGTTAAAAGAATCGTAATGTAATGTCAATCATTGTCAGGTTGTTAGTTTTAATGTACTGCAATTGTGAACACACGGTCTCAAACAACAGTGATGGTGGAGGAGTCTTGTGTTTTTTTTTAATGTTTTTTAAACACTAAAGGGATGTTGCTTTAAGCTAAATCATCAAGATTAAGGTAGTCAGCAGGGAAGTCATTCCACGTCACATCACACCTCAGTGTCTTGCATGCTGCCATGAACGTGTTATGAGGAACATTTTGATTGTCTCTTAGCAACAAGGGCAAGATGGTGAGACCCATAAAAGGATGACATCAGGACTACGTCAGACAGTGTCTAGATAGGCTATGACACACAGGCCATGACAATGTAGCACAGGCCTTAGCACATAGCCTTGTTATGACAGACAATACAAGCCGGTGTCAAGTGTGGCATATCATATGTTACTCTGGTGACATCTTCGCTTCTGTTAGACATACAGCCCCAAAGGAGGAAATTAGCTTCTCTTTGACTTGGTTCCATCTAAAGTTATCTGATTTATTCAAGTGCATTATTTTTCATCATTGTGAAAGTGTTTTAAGTAGTGTCTTCTTTTCAACTTCAAACTATTAACCGTGCAATTTTATTTTCCACTGCCTGAGTGACGAGCCCCAGCACAAAGAAGCTCTGTATCTTCTGTAACAAACAAAACAGAATGGTTGTTTGCATCTCTTAGTAATTAAAGGAGAGCAGAAATAGACATAATCTGTCCTAAGGGCCATATACTTTTATTTGAAGGAAATTGTTACTTGCAATTGAACAGTGTGTGAAGCCGAATTGTACTTCTAACCTCAAGCATAGGTGCCTGTTGATACTCCACCATCTCAGTCATAAAATATCCAAATAGCCATAGCCACACATGGCACTCTCACTGGCCAAAACCTATCGGACAGGTTCACAGAGGTGTTGTTGCCCTGCAGGTGTTAGGGTGTTTCCCTGCATGCTGTCCCTTGTCCCATCTCTATAGAGGACTGGCCCTCAGTCAGATTTTGCCCACAACAACAATAGCTGTAGCTGGTACAGGAATCCAGGAACCTGATTACAAGAAGTTGACTGAACATCTCACAAGATATGTCAGTCTCTCAACATCAGCTAGTCCCACCAGAAGACATCCCTTGCATGAATGTCAGGCTACAATGTCCCACAACAAACCCTCAAAAAACGATGTAGTCTCCCTTTCAACACTTAAATTTACAGAAATTGTGGCTCTGTGTCAGCCATCGTGAGATATAAAATGGTATAATGTGATCTCGGCACAACACACAACCCCTCCCCTCTGCTGTGTTGCTGAGTCTGTCTGCAGTCCAGGCCTCAACAGCCAACTCAAGCTGAGAGTTATGCAAGTGATTCAAAGAATGTCTTTTAAGAAGAAGGAAGAAAAAACAGGCCCTGGCATCTAAGCCCCTGACCAGGGGTCTTCACCTGGTTACTCAATAACACTAGAATATACATTGAAGTGAGGTGAAGGTGTTGATGCTCTAACCATTTTGCCTCTACCACAAAAATCTTGTCTAACTTATCCGAGACAAGGGCGACTGCAGGTTGAAGCTGATGTAACTATGCAAAGAATGTGTTGCCTGTCTCCAGGTATGGGAAGGCCTATGACTTAATACATGTGCAGCAGTTTACACACCTTCCAGAGAGTTTAGCTGAACTTCTTTTTGAGCTTACTTCCTCAGAAACCTCCAGAAAATCTTTGGATAACACGACTTGGTGAAGGCTGCTGTACTTTATACACCTTGTCTAGCCGTACGAATGCAGACATTACCTACATCTGGTTTTACAAACACACACTCGCACGACAACACGAAAGCAACTATGTACTGCACTTATTCCATATCAGTAGCTTCATATTGAGCCACAATAACACCACTAAAATAGTCATCAGCGACAGTGATCATCTGCGAGGACATTACCGTCACTTTCCACACACACTGTCAGGATGCCACTCTTGCCAGCCAGCTCATGAACCGCGCTGAAAAGGAAACCACAAAAATGAGTAGGTACATACCATCAGGGCGAAAAAGTGTGCGTCTTGTCTCTCTCTATCCGATCACAATGTCTACAATTGTACCATCCACACCTGAAGAGGAGTCACCTAAAAATCCCTCCACAGACAATGTTGAACGACAAGGGTGTATCCCTCACAGACAGCCAGTCACATACACACACAAACTTACACACACACACAAACATACATACACACTGACATACACATACACACACTCTCTCTGGAGAAAAAAAAAGTCATGAAAGCTGTGGGGGAGACTCCACCTCTGAAGAGACAGACGACGAGGAGGGCAGAGCTTCAGCTTCTCGTTGAGCTACGTTGCAGTGAGAGCCCATTGGCTGCTTCCACGGCAAGTCCCGCCTACTGTGTGCTGCAGTGACGATCCATTGGCTGCCTACAGGGCTAAGTCCCGCCTACTTTTCAATGCAAGCCAGGAAAATAAACATGAGCTGAGTCTTTCCACATGACAGGGGGAAGTAAGGCTAGGGGTGGCAACTACAGCCAACACACTGACGTGAAATCTCTCTCTCTCTCTCTCTCTCTCTCTCTCTCTCTCTCTCTCTCTCTCTCTCTCTCTCTCTCTCTCTCTCTCTCTCTCTCTCTCTCTCTCTCCCTCTGCCCCCAACACACACCCTGTAAGCATAATACTTCTGTGTGAGAGTTTATGTGCGCTTGTGCGTGCAACAGTAAAGGCAAAGGCAGACTGCTAAACAACCTGAGCGGAGAGAGAGAGAGGGAGAGTGAAGGGAGAAGGGGGCAGCAGAGAGAGATTAAAATAAAGCTGTAAGGGAGTGATAAAAAGTGCAGAGGGGCCAATAACGAGAGAGAGAGAGAGAGAGAGAGAGAGAGAGAGAGAGAGAGAGAGAGAGAGAGAGAGAGAGAGAGAGAGAGAGAGAGAGAGAGAGAGAGAGAGAGAAGCTGTGCAAATGGAAGTGGGCATACACACACACACACACACACACACACACACACACACACACACACACACACACACACACACACACACACACACACACACACACACACACACACACACACACACACACACACACACACACACACACACACACACACACGCACACACACACACTGGGGAAGGGCGTGTCCTGAACACACTCATGCCAGAGGAATCCCAGCAGCGGAGTACAGCACAGCAACCAAAAAAACACAACACACACAAACACACAGACAGACAGGCAGGCAGGCAGGCAGCTCAAAGCCTCAAACCACACCCTTTCAACAGAGAAAAGGAAGGGAGGGACAAAATGATGGAGACAGAGAAAAGAGGGAGGAGAGAGAGAAAAAGAACATGTACTGTAGGGAGAAGTGGCGAAGAACAAATATGGAGGAAAGGGCTTGAAAGTTTGGGAAAGTTGTAGAGAGAACATTGACGAGAACATCAAGAGAGTTAGCAGGAACACAGATGAACAGTTCAAGCAGAGTTCTAGGGAAGAAACAGGCAGAAACATGTTGATTTCATAAATGATTTCACTGTGCACGTACGCACACTCATGCACACACGCACACATGCCTCCCCCCACCCAAACACACACACACACACACACACACACACACACACACACACACACACACACACACACACACACACACACACACACACACACACACACACACACACACACACACACACACACACACACACACACACACACACACACACAAACAGCTCCTGGGAAGGCTGGATATCAGCCAAGCCTTACATAAGACCCCGGTGGTCTCCCTCTATTGTGTGTGTATATATATCTGTGTGTGCATGTATGTACCCACACCCAATAGTTATCCAGGACTAGACCAGCCGAGCACAGCCTCCCCACTCCCTTCTCTCCCCTTGTAGAGCCTGCCAGGGGTTGCCTTTGCTCACACTAGCTGCAGTCAAGCTAGCTGGACAAGCAGGATCATGCAGCTGTGCTGACACTTCCTCACAGTCAGAGGAGGTGCAGCCATGACAGCCAGCAATCATGACTAATACTAATAGCGGCATCAGCACTTTGCAGACTTGGAGGAGAGCTCCACCTGCTGTTCATATGCGGCACTGAACATGCCGTACTAAGTTGCACAACTTGAAGATTAAGATGCTATTTTTATGATCGAATCAGTTATTTGAAATTAGATATTGAAGTCAACAATAGAAAGAAGGCTTGATGTTGACCCTCCTACTTGTTCTGTGTTTTCACTGATTTCTTGGGAAGTGACACAATCTGGTGTTAGCGGTTGACTTTTTTGTGTAACATGTAACAGTGAGGGTTCACGGTGAAATTACTCACTCTCTTCCACAGCAAGACTTCTGAATAATTACTTTGCTAGAGTTCAAGGGAGCAGCATAGTATATCTGTGGGGAATTAGGTGAGTGAGGGGTTTAATGAACTCGCACACACATAAACTGACTGTGGAATTTGACAACACACAAACACAAACAGAGGTGCACGAGGCAACAAGGTTCCTGTTGCAGGACTCTGAGAGATATGCTTTGCATCAGAATGTTGTCACTGTTATGTACCTAGATAAATCTGAAGACATCTGTGCCGCAACTGTGTTCTGTCTATTCTTTGCACAAGTAGGTGGTTTGATTTGCCGTAACGGTTTCTTAAAGGGGTATGCCACTATTTTGGGGCTTAATACAGTTAAAATCTTTGGCTGGGGTTTATAAAGGTGGTAAAGTGTCTTATTTTTCATGTTAAGCGTTGTCTTGCTTTAAGACAAGTTAAAAGAAGGAATATGTCGCTAAGCTAGTGAAAGTCAATGTATCCGTGTAGCATGCTACAATGCTACACGGATCCATTGACTTTCACTAGCATAGCGACATATTCCCTTTTTTAACTTATCTTAAAGCAAGACAACGCTTAACATGAAAAATAAGACACTTTACCACCTTTATAAACCCCAGCCAACGATTTTAACTGTATTAAGCCGCAAAATAGTGGCATACCCCTTTAATATCAGCACTCATTCAGCTATTCGGCTTGTTGCTTGGTTTCTGAAGCTGTATACTATTTTCTGCTGACCCTAGTACATATGTTTGCTTTGTGTGTGTGTGTATGTGAGAGTGTGTGTGTGTTGTCAAATTCCGCAGTCTGGGGAGGAAATACTCCCCACTAAAACTTCCAAAAAAGGCAAAACACATCAATTCCCCATGACAATGTCACCCACACACTATAGTCTCTTTCAGTGTGTGTGTGTGTGTGTGTGTGTGTGTGTGTGTGTGTGTGTGTGTGTGTGTGTGTGTGTGTGTGTGTGTGTGTGTGTGTGTGTGTGCGCGCGCGCGTGTGTAACTTTTTGTTAGTAGTGAAGGATGATGCATCAGTGGAGACAGTGTGTGTGTGTGTGTGTGTGTGTGTGTGTGTGTGTGTGTGTGTGTGTGTGTGTGTGTGTGTGTGTGTGTGTGTGTGTGTGTGTGTGTGTGTGTGTGTGTGTGTGTGTGTGTGCGTGCGTGCGTGCGTGCGTGCATGCGTGATTGTGTTATCGACTGACACCTCAGAGATTGCAGCTAAAGTTCACAGGCGAGCTAACAAGCACCACCCAAACAAAAGCCAGGGAAAGGCTACATGAGAGAGCGGGACAGACAGTTACTATATGTGTGTGGGTGAATGAGTGAGTGAATGAGTGTATGTTAAAGAGAGGGAAAGAGAGAAAGACATGCAGAGAGCGAGAGAGAGAAAGAGAGAGAGAGAAAGACAAGGGTGAGGGGGTGTGTGTGCAGGGTGCGATTTGTCGGAAAACCAGAAGGGGGGATACGTTTCAGATTTCAAGCAATTTCAATGGAATTACATTGAACTGTGATAAAATCATGTAGAAAAAGTGGCGATATCAAGACCAGAAGGGGGGACAATCCCCCCCATCCCCCCCTACAAATCGCACCCTGTGTGTGTGTGTGTGTGTAAGAGAGAGAGAGAGAGAGAGAGAGAGAGAGAGAGAGAGAGAGAGAGAGAGAGAGAGAGAGAGAGAGAGAGAGAGAGAGAGATAAGTATCAAGAGTGAGTGAATAGCAGTAGAATGTGAAGTAGCGAGGGCCACAAGGCCAGAACAAACTAATGGCTCTCTCCACTGGCTAAAGAAATGCCCCCTTGGGAGGAATGTTTACCGTCCAGCTATTTTTGAGGGATTTGTTTATTCTCACTAAAGACCATTTACATCTCCAGTGGCAAGCCCTCCGTGCCTCCTGAAGTAAAATTGGGTGTGTATGCTGACTGATGCCAGCATCATGAGTTTGATGCATGTGTGTGTGTGTGTGTGTGTGTGTGTGTGTGTGTGTGTGTGTGTGTGTGTGTGTGTGTGTGTGTGTGTGTGTGTGTGTGTGTGTGTGTGTGTGTGTGTGTGTGTGTGTGTGTGTGTGTGTGTGTGTGTGTGTGTGTGCCCATATCTATATTTCTGTCCATGTCCATATCAATATACGAGTGGAATCTGTAGGCTACATATGTGTGAAAGAGTTCTTGCATGTGTGTGGTGTATTTGGTTTATTGTGCAATTTCAGGGTGTGAAGTGTGTGTGTGTGTGTGTGTGTGTGTGTGTGTGTGTGTGTGTGTGTGTGTGTGTGTGTGTGTGTGTGTGTGTGTGTGTG
>NC_085867.1:51641162-51651162 GCF_034702125.1 Engraulis encrasicolus
CTTCAGCATGTCCGTTCACAGTCAATCACCCGGTCAATCTACCTCTGTCACAACTCACTCTCTCTCTCTCTCTCTCTCTCTCTCTCCCTCCCTCTCTCTCTCTCCCTCCATAGCACCCTCTCTCTCTCTCTGTTCCGTAAGAGATGGTGAGGTGTTTTTTGCTTGGACTTTGGGTTGATTTTTGAGGCAGTTTTTTTTTGGTTATGGATGTAGGGTTGACACTTAATACTTTTTAAAAAATGTTTTTTTTAATTTACTTATAACCATACTTGCCATCTCAGGGCGTTCTCCTGATCTAGTGCCATGTTAAGGATTGAATTCAGTCTCAGTTTTGTCAATAAATGCGCATTTAAAAGTAAAAAAAGTCTCTCTCTCTCTCTCTCATACACTTAATTGTCATGATAATTCTAGAACTGCAACTGTAACTGTAAAAAATGTTTTGTACCTGACATTTTCTGTATCGTATCATTACGTATCATTAAATCGTATCAAATTAATCATTAAAAGGGCAAAGGTTTTTGACCTCTTCCAGGCACCTCTTCCCCCTTTGCTGAAATCAAACAGACCACCCACTGTTCATCTCAGCAGCATCCATCATCCTGTGACTGACACCCAGTTCTGGCTGCCTTCCTGCCTTTCAATGTCCCACCATCACAAGGCACTTACTACAGGAACTGAAAGGCCAGTATACTGCACCGGCACCAACATCAGTCAACACATCAAACCCCTGTTGATTTCACCTTCTTTCTTATGAGAAGCTACTCACACTTAGATGTGATTCATGCCTACACATCAAGTTTGACAACAACACAAGCAGAGATTCAGTCTCTCTGACACAAGTGAGGCATGATATACTGCTCTCTATGAAATTAGAGGTTAGGTTCTCTGAAATTAAAAACACGTTTGTTATGTACGAGCAGTGACTTGCTAACAGCCTCGCCTGTTAGCCCATGGGCTACAGAGCTAAACCACTGCTGAATTAATTTCTCTAACAGCAAACGTATTGCTACAAGGAAAAAAAAACTAATCCTACATCAAATGAACCCATGACCTGCATGCTGGCATAGTGGTATTTGTGATGCACTCAACCCTTTGATGAGTACCATCACTATGTGATGAGAAAAGAAATAGAAAATGTTCTCACTATCTCACAAGCACTTTGCAGGATTTTTTTAACACAGAGTTCAGTGGGAGCTGTAGAATGTTTGAGTAAAATTCTGGAATGAATGAAATATCTGTGAAAATCCTTACTCGTCACTACTTTATTCAACGCACACGTGCAACCGCCAGGGTACAACCACAAACATAGTATTGCTCTTATGATAGTGCACCCACGTCAGCATAATATATGATGACATTACCATCTCCTTAACCTCCCTTGACTGAGGCCCTTCATCCAGTGTGAACCTGCTGAGCGTTCCTGTCACTCATGCTGTAATCACTTCCCCAGGATGTGATCTGTGGAACAGTAGGTTCCAAATAAACTTCATTGCCTTGATCTAAAGTATCAAGGTTATGGCAAATTTTTGAGCAACACTTTTGGGCAACGGTACTGTAAGATTGTATTTGGACAGTTTATCACTGCAACACTTTTGCCAGAAGAACTTGGATCAGCAGAAGACACATTTTCTTAATCATTTGATCACAAAGTTAGGATCCAGTCATGCTGTTGCCCAAAAAGTTGACCTGTGCATCACCTTTAGACAGAGAGGAGTCAAAGCCTTTTACTGTCATCATGACTCCTGTGGGGGAAGCACTGTGAGCTCATGTCTGTCATTTTCCATGCTGTCATAGGGGGTAGACTATCCACAGCTCCAGACTTGCAGATCTCAACAGGCAGCTGCTGATTTCTCAATGGATGTGTCACAGAATAACTGCACCAATGGTTAGATTCAAAACACAACATCATGAAATAGGAAGGTAAGGAGTTCAAGGAACCAGCCAGACCTACAAACACTGTACAGTATATTTTGTGTGTGTGTGAGGGAGAGAGAGAGAGAGAGAGAGAGAAAGAGAGAGAGAGAGAGAGAGAGAGAGAGAGAGAGAGAGAGAGAGAGAGAGAGAGAGAGAGAGAGAGAGAGAGAGAGAGAGAGAGAGAGAGAGAGAGAGAGAGAAAGATAGAGAGAGAGAGAGAGAGAAAGTTAGTTCGTGGGGTGAACATTCACCCCGGTTACCGCAGTGTGCCTGCAGGTCTGGAAATGAAGAGCTCTTTTCCAAAACGCTATATACACCATTTTTGACTTTTTGCATTCTAATATTGGAATTGACTGTTAAGAGGTCCTATCATCTATGTGTGAATTCTTGCCATTCAAATGTTTTGAGAACATACTTTAAAACCTCTATAAAAATGCATTTGGCAATGCATTTCAATGGAATGCCCAATACAAAAATGTAAGTTTCTCAACTAGGGCTGCACGATTATGGAAAAAATCATAATCACGATTATTTTGGTCAAAATCATAATCACGATTATTAATCACGATTATTGATTTTTGCAGATTTTTTTGAAAATGATAACAAGATGAAATATAACCAAGAATGAATTACATACGGGATGAGCAAAATAAAATGAATTGTAATAATTATGTAAAGGCAATAGCATGAAACTTAAGTGGACAGATTTCAGGCCAGAAACACCAGCCTGTCAGTATGTTCTGGCTTCAAGGACGCTCTCAAAAGTAGGTCACTATTGCCACGATTAAGTCATGATTAAAATCATGAGTTCGATTTCACTATGTTATCACGATTGTGATTATTTTTCGATTATTTGTGCAGCCCTATTCCCAACATTCTATAAAATGGATATATCTCATTTTGGAAAAGAGCTCTTCAAATAATTCAACTTACTTTATGTAACGCAGAACAGAAGAGTGCACAAGAGCATGCCATTCTACTGCTGCTGGGGGAGGCAGGGCAGGCATGATGCGGTGTGTGTGTATGCGTGTGTTTGTGTGTGCGTGTCCATATGTGAGTCTGCGTGTATGAATATTACACACTCACTAAAAATACCATCAAGGTTAACATGCTGGGCAGTCCACTTCTAAAAGCAGAAAATGCATGACAACACATAGACCACTGGCACGCACGGATGCATCCACACACGCACGCACGCACGTTGCACTCATGCACATTCGGATACTCCTTAATGGACAAATGCATTCAAACACATGTAGTTAGGCCTTGAAGCCACTTCCCATTACTCTGTTGTCTGATCAATGCTGTTTAGCGAGCACAGCTCAACATCACTGCAACAGAGGACATTCCATTTCCCCCCAAAATCACCTCTTATCTCGCACCAGACTACCGAAGAAAAATGTTATGCCTAAACAGTGGCCTGCTGCTACCATAGTTCTCATTCCAACAACTCAGCACATCTTGGCCAAAAGGGATAAAGGGATGTTTGCTGGTGCTTCAAGTAAACATACCACTTGCACTGTGTAGAGAAGACTGGTGCATTCTGTAAGGTGGCATACGTTAGTGTGTCTTTGAGAGAGAGAGAGAGAGAGAGAGAGAGAGAGAGAGAGAGAGAGAGAGAGAGAGAGAGAGAGAGAGAGAGAGAGAGAGAGAAAGAGAGAGAGTGAGAGTGTGTGTGTATGTGTGTGTGTGTGTGTGTGTGTGTGTGTGTGTGTGTGTGTGTGTGTGTGTGTGTGTGTGTGTGTGTGTGTGTGTGTGTGTGTGTGTGTGTGTGTGTGTGTGTGGTCAGAGTGCTAGTGTTTGTGTTTATTTATTTGTTATTTACTGGCAGAGTGTGTTCAGGAAATGGAGTGGAGCTGCTAAAAAGACCTGTAGCAAAAGCTAATGCTCTCTCTCTCTCTGTCTCTGTGTGTGTGTGTTCCTTCATTTACTTGGAAAGCCGTGTTGAACCTGGAAGAAGCTCACTGCACACTGGGTATGTACACTATGTGTTCCTGGGGTGCCTCTGGTACTCAGTCAAGCAACACACACACACACACACACACACACACACACACACACACACACACACACACACACACACACACACACACACACACACACACACACACACACACACACACACACACACACACACACACACACACACACACACACACACACACACACACACAACCAGGACTTTAAACCAGGATATCAGAATACCATGGCACCCACTTTAGAAGCCCTAACACACGTGTGCAATGATGACACATTTTGTATTGCACAACCAAACACAGGTCACATTGCTCTCTGGGAGAGAGGTTTTTACCTCCCATATTAAAGAAAAAACTCACAAATCAACATCTTGATATGCATCCAAGCAACCAGGAAACACTCAACTGTTTTAATCTAGTCAGCCATAGGGAAAAAACAGGATACAAGCCATTGTGTTGTTTGAGCTTGTCCAAACACTGACTACACATCTTAACTGAATGACATCACACACACACACACACACACACACACACACACACACACACACACACACACACACACACACACACACACACACACACACACACACACACACACACACACACAGTAGCACCAACATAGTGAAGACTGATGCCCACTCGTAATTCCTTCCTAAAAATGACACCACTGGATTCCAACACACTGCGAGGCCAGTGGCCAGTGAACAGAGGGCACAGTGTCTCTCTGAGCACAGCCCCAGCCCCAGCTCTTCCATCTCACTTTCTCATTTTCCCCCTTCTCTGCCTGTCTAGTCTCACTTTTCCCTGTTTCCAGTTTGAGTTTCAAGTCCTCCCCAGTACTCTCTCTCTCTGCTGCTCAGCTCTGCTGAAATTCCTGGTCTCCTCCTCCCTTCGCAGGGCTGCCTTGGCTCACTGCCAAAGAATCGCTGCTGCTCTACCGACACACACCCATTCCTAACTAACTTCTCACAGCAGACACAGTTTGAGTCTTGCACGCGCGACCACAAAGTCTTTCCCAACAGGACCAGACAACAACAAAACAACGACAACACTCAGTGGACGTCGCTAATACAAGCTAACAGCACCCCTCCTAAATAAATCACATTAAAGTACAAGATCTTGGAAGTTTTGGGATGCAGCGCAGCTGAGTACAGACAGTTCTTTTCTCAGCGGTACACACACTCACACAGACACAGACACACACACTGCTCCCATTATGGGAATAAAACACAGGGAGTCCACTGACCTGCTCCTCCACAGCGACATCCTGCAAAGTCTGGCCATCTCGCGTTGGAGGACCACGGAACCAGCTGATAATCTGGCCCATGTTGTCTTGCTGGCCGTGTTTAGTGTGTATACTCTACAGACAGGGCTGTGTGTGTGTGAGTGTGTGTGTATGTGAGGGTGCAACAGGGCTCTGTGAGAGCTACAGCATGATCCAAACACGCCAGAGAGGAGAGGGGAGGGGCAGAGCACGAGGGAAGGGGGAGGTACCATGACAGGCAAGCAAGAAGAGGAGGGGCCAATAAGAAATGCTCGGAGAAGAGGGACGGCTGAAAAGGAAGCTGACCACTCAGAGGCTTCAACTCTCTCTTTCTCTCACTCTCTCTATCTATCTCTCTCTCTCTCTCTCTCTCTCTCTACCTCTCTCTCACTCTCTCTATCTCTCTCTCTCTCTCTCTCTCTCTCTCTCTCTACCTCTCTTAAACACACACACTCCCACATGTGCACACACACACACACACACCATTCTATCACAAAAATTCCAGCTGTTAAACTTTGACCTGACTTTGTGTAACTTCACTGACAAAAAGCACCAAAGTGAGAGAGCACACACGCCAAGCCCTGGCCTGGCACACAGCACTCACAGAGGAAACAGGGAGTGCGTGGCCAACAACAATGCGAGTGGAAGTCTTAAGGCACACAGTCATATCAAGACAGCCAAAAACCTCCCAGCCAACACAACCCTTGTGTGTTCATTAAACAAGATAGTAGCTTGCTGCAGTCCTCTAAAAATACAAATGCTTTGATAACACACAACATCTCTGAGCTTTCATTATTCGTTTGGTGCAGCTATCGCATTCGTGTCCTTTAATGGAAGTTGCCTTGTGATAAGTGTAATGATATATGTCCAGTAATGATATGTCCAGTAGGCTACTGTACTACTGCAATGTACTGCAATATACTGTAAACGCAATGTACTGTAAAGTCCACAGCTGACGGAGAGGGCCAAGTCCAGTGTACCTGTTCTGTCCTGTCACAGGTCATGTGTACTCACTCATCAGGCATCACACACCCCAGTGCTGTCATTATGACCACTAAAGGGTGGGGACAACACAATAAAGCAATGAATGACTCACACATAGAAACAAGACTCACTTTTTGCTCATTGTCTCTTGGACACATGCACACAAGTGCAGACACACATGTACACACACAGAACCACATCCAAGCCCAAACGCACACACGCACGCACGCACGCACGCACGCGCACAGACACACACACACACACACACACACACACACACACACACACGCACGCAAACAAGCACTTCATACCCTTACACACATACAGGCTGTTACTTGTCATTAAAAATAGCATTTGTTTCCCTCTGACACCAGTAAAGGTATTCTATTGGCACAAGATGGCTGCCAGTGTTGACAAAGCCAATATTTGGCTAGATCATAAAACAATACAACACCAATGGTTGGGGTTGTGACAAAAAGTCACTCCCTTAAAAACTTATAACATGGTGACTGACTGTCCAGTTGTGGCACAGTACCACCCCCCCACCCACCCACCCACCACCACTTTTTTCTTTTACTGTAAAGAAGCACACCATTTCACTCTTCCGTCTTCAATACATTTCTTCTCTATTAAGTCACTCTGTGAAGCAGGATTCATCCATGTCACACCCTAAACTCACATGAGCTTTGAGGATTATAGTATTTCCAAAACGGAGAAAAAACACACACACACCCCAACCCAAAATGACTCTGTCTGAACAGTCTCCCTGCTCAGGGCATGAACAATGGCTGCATTTACAGACAGAACAGGCACACGTACACAGACAAAAGTAGTGTCCAGAATGTGCGCAAGTCCAATAAAACAGATGCCGGATCAAACAACATATGTGAAGAAAAAGAAGAAAAATCAGCGCATAGTTGCTTCTTATTACCGTCCTGTAGCACTGACGCCCATAATCATGAAGTGCTTCGAACGGCTAGTCCTGTCACACATCAAAGCCACCCTACCCCCCACCCTGGACCCCTACCAGTTCGCATACCGAGCCAAGCGATCCACGGAGGATGCAATCTGCTCTGCCCTCCATCCAGCCCTCACCCACTTGGACAATAAAGACTCATATGTGAGAATGCTGTTCATTGACTTCAGTTCAGCATTTAATACCATAATACCACAACAACTCATCAGAAAACTGGACAAACTAGGTTTCAGCACCTCCCTCTGCAACTGGCTGCAGGACTACCTGATGTAGAGACCATAAGCAGTACGGGTAGGGAATAACACCTCAAGCACCCTGACCCTGAGCACGGGGGCTCCGCAAGGTTGTGTTCTCAGCCCCCTGCTGTTCACGCTGCTGACACATGACTGCACAACGACCCACAGCACTAACCTTCTAGTGAAGTTTGCGGATGATACAACACTGGTGGGCCTCATCACTAAGGGCGATGAGACCCACTACAGAGAAGAAGTAGACCTGCTGGCCAGATGGTGCAAAGACAACAACCTCCTGCTGAATGTCAACAAGACCAAGGAGATTGTTGTCAACTTTCAGAGGGTCCAAAAACAACTGCCACCACTGACCATCGACGGTGATGCTGTGGAGAGAGTGAGCAGCACCAAGTTCCTTGGAGTGCACATCAGCGACGACCTCTCTTGGACCACCAACACTACATCACTGGCGAAGAAGGCCCATCAGCGTCTCTACTTCTTGCGCAAACTAAAGAAGGCAAGTGCTACACCCTCCATCATGACAACATTCTACAGAGGAACCATAGAGAGCGTCGTGTCCAGCTGCATCACAGTGTGGGGAGGAAGCTGCACGGAGAAAAACAGGAAGACACTCCAGCGTGTTGTGAACACAGCGAAGAAGATCATTGGAGTACCACTCCCCTCCCCTGCAGGACATTTACACCGCACGCCTCACCCGAAAAGCACTGATGATCATCAAAGACACAAGCCTCCCTGCACACAAACTGTTCAGCCTCCTGCCCTCTGGAAAGAGGTACAGGCGCCTCCGTTCCCGTACCACCAGGCTTGCAAGCAGCACGATGCATCAAGCAATCAAGATACTGAACACTCAACCACTCTCCCTTCACTGTCAGCCTCTAGCCAGCCAGGCCACTGACAACGCTCCCCCCCCCTCATCCCCACCACCATATCTGCGACTGAAAATTCCACCTGCACTACTACATCTGTGACTGAACTTTCAACCTGCACTAACTCAAAACATACACATGCACACACACACACACACACACACACACACACACACACACACACACAAGCACACTGCACTTTCTGCACTAAACCCAAACATACACACACTGACACACAACTCATACTCACACACATACACACACACACACACACACACACACACACACACATACACAGGTACACACACAGACGCACACCGCACTTTCTACCTGCACTAAACACACACACACACACACACACACACACACACACACACACACACACACACACACACACACACACACACACACACACACGCACACAAAACACATACAAACACACACACACACACACACATACTGCTGCTGGTGTATTTAATAAAAACCTTTTTTAATTATTTATTTCTTCAAATGCTACTATTACTATGTCAGAACGCTATAAAGGACTTTTAGAAAAAGAACAACAAAATACCTCCTCTTAATGTATGTTCTCTACAAGTCTTCTGTTGTCCAGTCTTGCACTTTAAATGTCTGTATGAGCAATGTCTACGTCCATACTGTCTATGTCCATGTATGAGTACTGTCTATGTCTATACTGTCTATGTCCTTACCTAGATTAGTCTATGTCTGCATGGGAGAGCAAGAAACGCAATTTCAAATTCTTTGTATGACCAGTGCATGTAAAGAAATTGACAATAAACTTGACTTGACTTGACTTATTAACGAAACGTTTCAATCTCATGTGGTCTTCGCCAGGTGTATGGCAGGCCTTCAAATAATAAATTAATAAATCAGTGAGCAGCAACAGTGATGTTGTTTGTACACATATCCTTGTAGCATAACGTGTGTGTGTGTGTGTCTGCTGTAAGATGTTTTGGACCCCCATTCTGCAGTAAGTCAGGATGATACATCTGCGCTCATGTGACATACTCATCCCTCCTCTGTTGATATGACAACATCACAACTCTGTCATAAACAGACAGGGGAGAGGTTAACGTTTGAAGTAACACAGAGGGCAGAGAGAGAGAGGGCAAGGGAAACTTCAAAGACCATTTATTTTGTAGCGTATTATTGGGCTAATCATTTGACATGATTAATTCTATAACCCTCATGCTATCAATTGAGGGGGGGTATAGAGAAAGAGAGAGCCAGGCAGATGATCAGAGAGGAAGACAGGTAGATAGACAGTGTGATCAAATAAAAAGATGTTGTTATACACACACAGGAGTGAGACAACTGAATGAAGCTCATTACCCCACTCCCTATTCCCTTCTACCTCCTCACATGTCTACCATCTTACCCCGGTCCAGTACCTAGTGCTGCCCCATGAGCTTGGCTGTCACTCAGGTTACATCAGTGCGTATGTTAGGTTCACATGATTACTATTGAGAAAGATGCATGAAGCAACACTGCAATTTGATATCAGGAGAAGCTGTGACTGGCACTGGATCATATTTGACTGCACCGGTCAGAAAACAAACATCAAGGCAGGAACGGAGAGATGATGAGAGAGACAGATGGCATGATCTGTAAAATAGCACTAACAAATAAGCAACACAAGGACATGTCTTCACCTGGAGTTAGTTGTATACTATGTATACATGTACTATATAACCTACACATCTAAGCAGTTGCATAGTGCTTTAACTGAGAAATTGGCGATTAGAACT
>NC_085867.1:51656162-51698662 GCF_034702125.1 Engraulis encrasicolus
CTGGTTGTTCCCATGTCTTTAGCATGCTGTGTTTAATCTGTGTGTACAAATGGAATGCAATTCCTAAATATAAACAAAAAGCTCAAGGGGCTCACAGCCACCGCAACAGCAACTGCATGTTTTACATAACAGGAAACGCCTTGATGCAAATATAATCAGATTGATAAAGAAACAACAGTTCTCAGACACAAAGCATGCCTGATTTCAATTTTATAAAACTAAACATTCAAGTTGAATCTGGTAGTCAGATGAAACTATAGGCCTATCATAAACTAAAATACCATATACCATGACTAACCAAAACAAAGAGTGTAGCCATTAAAACTTCATCAGAACACTCAGAAATCCTATTGATGAATGACAACTCACCGTCAAGTTGCTAACAAAGACTTTCAGGCACTTGCCTAAAAAAAGTTATTTCGCTGTGCGAATGTGCATCATCAGCTATCTTGTCACAGTGATTCATCATCCCCCTTTTGTGACAATGCCTTCCCACGTTGATCGAAAAGTTTGGAACTACTGACAATTAAATCATTGTAAGCTAATGCAACTGACTTTTCAACTGTAAAAGTGCCAAGTTACACCCACAGTTCCACCTAAAAATACTTAGGTGCACACATGTCCCTCATAATCCCAGACACCCTTTCACACACGTGCACACACCCTTACCTGAGAGCCAGAGGCTGTCTTGTGGGAGATGCGACTTGTAGACGTCTGGCGATCAGCTCCAGGTAGTGACTCCTCAGCTTTCTAAAGATCAAGACACAGATACAACATTAGAATGAAAAACAAACAGTAAACACGTACAGTATACCTGAGGGCTATTCCAAGAACCTGGCTCGGTAGGTTGACCTTGAGGTAGTGGTAACCTAGTTGAAGATCCTGACCTGAGTCCTCATTTTCTTTTGACATGTGGACTTTCTATTTACAGGTTTGCCACTTCCTGTAGGGTTAGTCAAGTTTATCACTTGACCATATTCTTGGAATACCCCCAGGTTGGAGTGTAATTTTTCCCAGACAACATTAGATAGGAGGTTAGATTAGATAGCCTACAGTTGATACACATGGAAGTAGTCCAAAGCATACAGCAGGGCATGGAGAGATTAAATGTATGAAAGTTAGGACGTTTTGTATAGGGGTAGTGTAAAATACTTCTGTTTCTCTTTAAAAACGAATTACCATCTGTGCGCATTAGCGACGTTATCTCCTCTGATAAGCAATAGTTAACACTTAATCGTTTATCAAACTTGGGTGGAGGCGCAACCACACCCCTGGAGTCTCAAAGGTAGAGTAAAGTTTTGCCGTCTCCATTTTGTTAACTTTCATACATGACTAATGACTAATTAATTTGAATTTGATGTAGCAACTACGTAGCCTGCGCTATGATGAAGTTCAATCCAAGGAAACGTTTTAAGAGACACATTCAAAACACTACGAAACAACATTCGCGGTTTGCCTACAAATCCTTGGATATCTATGCGCTTATACTCACGAGCATCATCCAGTACGCCGCGTACGCCATGGTTAAAAGGAACCGCGACTTTCTTGCACCGCGGGGGAAGGAGATCAACTCCGAAAACTGGCTATGGGACAGGCAGAGGGCTCACCTCGTCTAATAACGCCCCCTGTCTCTCCTGCGCTCGAGCCAACCTCTTATGTTTGTATAGACAATGCCACTCCTGTGCGTCTGTCTTCTTGGGAACCAGAATGATGGATAATAATTATACGTCCTGATTCCGTTGGGGGTGGTCATGCAACCGAAAGTTCAGCCAAAACTCCCTGCATAGAAACGAATTCAACCGAAAAGGACTGTTGTTTGGACAGAAGAAGATACTGACGCGTTTTTACTTTCATTGGTTAGCTGTTTTTTGGGTGTTCCCACGGCGTTCCGCGGGAGATGCGCGTTGCGCAACAAACCCTGCAATTCACATATTTGAAGTTCTTTAATGCCTGACAGGCCCATCCCACAATAATGACAGGGTCAGAATAGACCAGAAGTGTGCTAAGATGCACAAGAAACAATTAACAGCGGTGCAAGGTTCATACATGCGTGTCAAAAGTTCCACACCCCGGTGAGGGATGAGGGATCCTCATAATGACCTGCAACCGTTACGACTTTCAGTAGCCCAACATAATTAAACCAGTTTGTCAGCGCCTTCATCACAGGGCTATACATTGGTTTAAACAAGCGTGGCAACCTATGCGCAGTAGGCTAATTGCACACAGGATATGTAGAACGTAGACCGCCTATCCCATGCATCCTGCGCACGTTAGTACGGCTGTAACGGAGAGCAATGCGCGCTGCAGAGGGAAAACACTCACCCCACGGGGCTTTTTGTGTCCATGACCCCTTTTCCTGTGCGGCATGGTTGGCGTGCGGTAAGAGATGGGTCGCTTTCTCGACCATGAAACAATCGAACTAGCGGACAGAGCTTACAGCCACTGACGGGTACAGTGTTAGGGGAGATTGCAACTCCCTCCCTTCCAGAAATATTGAGTCATCGGCCCGGGCTTGTTAGAAACGATGGCAAAAAAGGGGGAGGGTGCTGTGGCACTGAGTCAACAGGGAACTGGCTTTTGTTCTATGGAGGCCCAAGGCACACTTCCATCATAAGTGATTGTAAACAGAAAATAGACACAAAATATAACATTATGAACAGAGAATTATAAAGGTAAAGTAACAGCTGTCCTCCATATGAAACTGTTTGGATCGTCAATGTTATTGACAATCTGAGACTCACTGTGAGTGTGTGTAAACATTTCAATGGTATGGCCTAGAGATATGGTATGATATGGCCTAGGGCAGTCATGGGTGAGCGGTTAGGGCGTCAGACTTGCATCCCAGAGGTTATTGTTTCGACTCCCGACCCGCCAGGTTGGTGGGGGGAGTAATCAACCAGTGCTCTCCCCCATCCTCCTCCATGACTGAGGTATCCTGAGCATGGTACCGTCCCGCCGCACTGCTCCCCATGTGGCGACACTGAGGGCTGCCCCCTTGCACGGGTGAGGCATAAATGCAATTTCGTTGTGTGCAGTGTGCAATGTTCACTTGTGTGCTGTGGAGTGCTGTGTCACAATGACAATGGGAGTTGGAGTTTCCCAATGGGCTTTCACTTTTCAGATGTAAGCCGACACAAAGTCATAATTGTATGACTTCTGTACAAACTACCATTTGCTGGGATGGAGAAATGGGATTTCCCTCTTGTTCTTATCAGACACATACCAGCTTTCCTTTGCCGCTGATCCAAGACAGAAAGACCAAGTGTGTGTGTGTGTGTGTGTGTGTGTGTGTGTGTGTGTGTGTGTGTGTGTGTGTGTGTGTGTGTGTGTGTGTGTGTGTGTGAGAACGTGCAACCAATTGTTCTTTCACTCACTTCCTCTCTTGCATGCAAGGTTCAGCTCCACACCAATGCCTTAATGGGAGGTTTATTGCATAATGTAGGCCTACCCCATGTCACAGATGTGAAGCCAAAACCCTTCTGTTCCACCACCTATTTACTCAGTGGGATGGAGGGTTATCCAGATGCTTTTCTCCATGACAAGACAAAAATGGTTATATCAGTTATGATGTGTAGGATATTTCCATTTTAAGGTGTTTTTTTGGGGGAAGGGGGTTTTGTCTTTGTTTATATTGGACAGGAAAGTGAAATGTGATTGGAAGAGAGTGGGAGAGAGAGGGATCGGCAAAGGACCTCGGGTTGGAATGGAACCCGGATCGCCAGCATAACGGTATGGCATCTTACCTCAGTGAGCCACCGCACCCCCTGGTTTAATTCCATTTCCTGACTTTGGCACTTTATTATCAGTTTATTATTGTAGCAAGCCAGCAAACCTATGATACATTCAGCTACATATGCTGCTAACAACACACCATAAGCATGAGTGAGACAACAAGGGTCCAACTCAAAATCCAACCTCCTCTCCTTTTGCCTGTGGCCTCTTGCTTTACTGAACCCGCCTCCGGCGAGAAAAAAAATAAAGTATCCCAAGAGTCAGCGGCAGCAGAGCAAGTTTTAGGGGGCTTTTCCCCATTCAATATCGCGATTCCCAATGAGAAAACGACCGTTGAAATTGTACGAGAGATATTGAATAAAACTTATATCGTCAATGATGTCTTGCCTGGCATCACAAGGCCGCAAGCAAAGACATTGAGGTCAGATATTGAGATGGACTACTAGTGTTCATGTGATAGCAGTGCTCCCCATGTCATGTCCCCAGTCAATTTCTTTTGAAATGGTTCCTCCTAGTGGTTGTTCCTAAAATTGTCAGGTATGCCTGCAACATGCATGCCTACTGTATAAAGAAGGCGTCTGTGGGGATTGCCACTGTGGTGAGAGAAGATTAAGTGCAAATTGAATGGCAATTAAACTTTCATCCAAGTACTTCTTCAGTTCTTTCCTGATTAAAAAAAAACACAAGGTGCTATATCTCTACCGCACTGGAGGTGGAGCTACAGACCACAACCTTTATTCCACATTAACAAGGTTGTCACAACCACAGAGCTCATGTGCACGGCAATGTAATAGGGATATCTTGATGTCTGTTATTTGGCAAATTTAGATTTTGTCTCCACCTGATCTAGAATGGCCATATATGGGCATGTCCAATTCTGTCCTTAAAACCTTGAAATGACCAATAAAGTACAATATCTTGGTTGATTTAAGGTTTGTTTACCTTTACATTTACACACTATGATGGTTATGTGTAAGAGCCATTTTAATAGCCGCATACAACCCATGTGATCTCAAGCGGGCCGCACTAGTAACATCATCGCAAAAAAACCTTAAACCAGAGGATTCGTTGTCAGTACTATCGCCTAATGGTGACGCAGAACTCATTCCTGGAGTCCGTTACTAATTGGCTATGGTATACACTCTTTTGTCTTTTTATTTGTATGCTTTGGAAACACTGTATCGTAAAAGTCATGCTAATAAAGCACAATTTTTTTTTTATTCACTCCAAAGAATTTAAATGACAGAGTAAGGACAGAGTAAGGTCAGAGCATCTCCCACCCTCCATGGAGACGGATTCTTCTTAGCCTCGGCGAAAGCCGACTGTTGACTCCGTCAAACAGTCTGGCAAAAGCTAGGTCTGAGGGTCTCTTGTATTTCTTTAATGTAATTTCCTGCATTTTAACACATTTTAACGTCCACTGTCCCGTTTCAGCTCAATACAGAACCCATATACTTTCACTTATAAAAATCCGTGATGATTCCGTATTTCAAGTGACGTTTGGCAACCCTATACACAACTGAAATAATTTTGTAAAAAGTATAATTTGGTAGGCCTATATAAATATGAGCTTTACCAAATGCCTGTCAGGGTACCAATTCACCATTCATAATAGATAAATGTGATGTGCACTTATATATAAGAGAGAGAGAGGGAGGTTTGGATCATTGGGTTAAAGTCATGCAGGTCTCGATTTTACTTTGTTGCCCCAGTGGTGGAATAGCACATTTCGGTTACTTCTTTGAAAAAATTAAAATAAAAAAAAATTAACATCCAGGCCAGAGAGAACCTTATGACAGGCCGTATCCAGCCCACTGGCCGTATGTTTGACACCCCTGGTCTTGATTGTCTTGATGGACAGAGAACAGTCTTGGGATCGCTTAGAGCGAGCTGGCCTTTTTTCTTGAGACACTTAAGCGGTTCTGGGATTTGGGAGAAATGGGCTCATAGCAGTGGACATGATGGCACCATCCTGCTGGGCCGAGACGTTATTGACGTCACCTCCTTGATTGGTGTACCTTGGAAGGCCTTGATGGCCTCCACCTTCATGGAGTCTGCAATGCTGGCTATATAGCCCAGGTACCTGATTTCCTTCATGCAGAACTTGAACATGAAGAAGTTAAAGGTGAGTCCTGCTGCTCAAATCTTTTCGAGAACAGTGTGGAGGTCTTGTAAATGGCATTCAACAGATAGTGAGTATATCATAATGTCATCTAAGTACACAAGAAACACGTTTTCCTTCAGATAAACCAACACCAGATCCATTAGACGTTGTAAACTGGTTGGGCATTTAGGGCATAACTCTGAACAGAAAAGTGCCCATGTGAGTCACAAACGTGTCTAGGCCACATTTGCAGAGCCCATGGCGACTGCCAATATACACTGCCTACAGTAATGTCTAAATGGAACACACAGTAGAACCAGCAAGTGAATCTAGTAGTTTGTTGATGTTAGGCAAAAGGTATGCATTGGTTTCTGTGACAGCATTTAACTCTCTATAAAGAACCGTAACGATCCACAATTCTTTGAAACGAGGACGACTGGTAAAGTCCACCCCAGATTATGATAGTTTGATCACTAGTGCTGCACCTGAACATGTTTAATGAACACATTCATATTTTGAGCGAACATAAACTGAATCTACTGTATGTACTATGTACTGTATGTACACTAGCGGAAAAATTAACTATGAAAATGTTGATTCTGGTGTCTGTGAACAGCATGCAATGTCCCATTTCATTTCCGAAGTAGTCAGATTTCATACTTTCTGGAGAAAATTCAGTAAAACGCTTTTACTTTGACCTGTTACTTCCCAGTGGGGGGGGGGGGGGTTGGGGGGGCATATCATTTCGTATTTATGGTCTGGCATTTGTTTGCTCTGAAGCAATTGCAAGAAGCAGGAAGTTGGCACTCAGTTATGATTTGAAATTATTGGACACTTTTCACTCAATCGCCGGCAGTTACTCAACAACAACATAGCACAGACCAATGACTCTGGTGCAGATGTGTACGTAATTGTCACGAGCGTTGCGATCAAAATCCTACTGCTCCAGGCAGTCCACAGAGAAGCACAGCCAGACTCGCAGTGGAGCCAATCCTTTGGCGGAAGTACGTAGAATGGCTCGCGAGGCTAGGTAGAGAGTGGATGTAAGGCGTTTATATACAGGTATAGTCAGGTATTTTGATAAATAAACATTTTCGCTAACACTTTAGAATAACTACCTATTGACAGCTTTATAAACACTTTATAAACTAGATTGCATTCTCACAGAAAATGCTGGAAGCGGGCTTGCCTTTTGGGGCAGAGATGAAACAAAGTACTATTGAGAAAACAAAGCTAAAAGAAATGTTGGAAAAAATCCATCCACCCAGTCAGAAGTTATGGGCCAAACAATTCAGTCATCTTGGATTCAGCCATCTTGAAAGTGTTGTAGCTCTGCGTTTTGGGGATATACTAAATGACATACATGGTATTTTAAGTTGGCTAAGGAACACTGCATATGATATAATTTTGAAAATCAACATGGCTTCGAGCGGGATTCAAACTCACAACCTCCATATCTGTAATCCAGCCCCTTTGCCATTGATATTAAATGACATACAATACATGATATTTGAAGTTGGCTAAGGAACACTGCATATGATATAATTTTGAAAATCAACATGGCGTCGTGTGGGGTTCGAACCCTCAACCTCCATATCTCTAATCCAGCAGCATTCCCATTGAGCCACGCAGCTGGCTGTCATACACAGTCCAGCAAGACTATATCACATTGCATTGAAGAGCTGAACAATAGACTTGTAGAATGGTTGCTCGCACCTGCTCGTTAAGAATAGAATGTTGAGACTGAGACAGTGACAGTTGAGATGGAACCCTGTATTGGTAGCACCTGTTCTGATTGACTGTATGGCGGTTAGTATTGTGCTCTAAGCAGAGGACAGAATGAGACCCAGTTTTTTGTCTTTACAAGATCGTTGTAAAAAAAACTAAAAGGAGTTGGCACGTGTCCTTCGCACAGATCGGAATCATGCATGTGATCTCTCTAACAGTATTTGAATGAAGTTTATAGGTTAAACGGTTCAGGCACAAATGGACCTCTTGTGGGACATGCGCTGATCTCTTGAAAAAGGCACTTTTGGGAAGACTGGAAACCTCCATAGACCCAGCCCTGTCGTTTTTAAAACACCTGCCATTTAAAAAGTATTGGGAGTTGGGAGATGAAACTTTGACAATTTGTAGACATCCCATAGAGCTCGCCAACAACGTGCCAACTAAACGTCTAGGTGAAAGTGTTGATGTTTTATGACCGAAAAAGCCTCCTACACTCTAATCTCTAGAGTGGCGGAACCTTGGTTCATGAAGGTTCTACCATTGTTTTCAATGGGGACCCAAGCTTGCACAAAATCGCCAAAAACGGGAAAACGACAAGAGACACGGACAAGCCTATTAATAGAAATGATCTCCAAGCCGAGCCGGTCGTTTTAGTGTTTGAACGGTGTCTCTATCTCGAAAGGCATAGGAGGAGATCCATTTTCTATTTTTGCTGCCCTGCACAAGACCAATAAGAAACAGGACTTAGAGATTACTATAATCGGGCCTTGCTCTTCAAGGGCCTTGCTCTGCAAGCCTGCTTAATAATGAACTAATTATCAACAAAATGTTGTGCTCCAAAGACCAGAAGGCATGAAACCACATGAAACTCACACAGTAGAAGTAGATTCCCATTCCACTGTGCTGTCATAGTTTGGTTATTACTCATTTAAAAATATTTGTAAATGCTTTGTTAAATGTTAATTAATATTAACCCTCTAGCTACCAGAATTTTTTTTTAATAGGTCGGAATTCTACCAGGAATTCTAAGGAAAAATTGACATTTTGGTCATATTTTAAATAATGTCAAATAACTTGAAAAGAAATGAAAAGTGTCATTTACAAGTTACTTTCATATTAAAGTAGAGAAAACACACTTTCAAATGGTATATCATTTATGAATAATTAATTGTTCAGTATTCCCATAGAGTGCCTTTGATGTGGATTAAATGATAAAAATGTGATAAAATCCGATATTATCTGGGCCTATCTATCTATATATCTATATATTTAGGCCTATCTATCTATCTATCTATCTATCTATCTATCTATCTATCTATCTATCTATCTATCTATCTATCTATCCATCTATCCATCCATCCATCCAGGGTCAAAGTTGAACAATGATCATGTGACGACAACAAATGTCAAAAGACAAATGTCCTGTTTTCAAGCGGTTTCAAGCGGTATAACTGTAATGGACTACACTAGCTAATAATGTTTGAACTAAACCATGCCAAAGACGTGTAAGGATAACCGTAGAAGTGTCCGCGATAGCAGACAGGACAGGAATGGAGCTCTAAGGAAGTTTCCTCCCAATTTGGCACAGGTAAGACGCGCCAGGCATCACCGACTAACATGGAATTTAAGTGCTACAAACACCACATTGGTAGGCTATTATTGGAAGTTAGCATTCAACTCAACGTCTTCACGCACATTTTTATGAAGGACAATGTGGAGTAGTAACAGTCCTTGACTGCTTTGCCAAAGCTGACACGCAAAATGAGTATCCTATGCTGCGCTTCCTTCATGTGCCTGTTACGCAGAGCTGTCGCTGTTCGTTGTTCCAGGAAACTAAGATTGTTGGATACCAACATATGGTTTGACTCTGAAAACACACCGAAGACAGTTTACATTTTTAATATGTAGCGTGTAGGCATCGGCTGGACAGTTGTGTTTGCTATTTAGGACCATGGCAGAACTCAGCTGAACTATTTACTCCAAAAGGGTGTCGCGCCTTTATGTTTGTAGCCGGGAGGGTGCGTTGGTTCCACAAAGTAATCCAAAGAAGCAGCAAGGAGGAACTCGCACATCACTGATGCCGATGCATAGATTATTTTAATGCATAAGGAAAAATAAAGAAAGTGCTACCCAGTGAAGTGCAAAACGTTTTCGGTCCTTCAGACCATCATCAGTGCTGTTGGAAAGGCCAGGGTTTGTGCATGTGCCCCTGTCGTGATCCTCATTAATATTCATGGTTCACGTGCACAGAGTGTGGTAGGTAGTTTATTCATGTTCCCGGGCACGAGTTTTAAGTCCGTTAGTTGAGTTGATGCCGCTTGCTGCAGAAGTCCTGCCGAAGTTTGCCTTTTCCTGTGTGCGTAAATGAACAAAAAGTGAGTAATCCTGTTGAAATGTTATATGTCTAGCCTGTATTTACCGTGTATGTAAAGTGTGAGATGATAGATAGAAGTTTTAGAAATCGTTTTTTGTCTATTCATTTCCAGCTAAGTTTCCTTGGTTTTAGATTGACTTATACTGTGTAATTACTGCTGAATTTCGGTGATATTTGTTACCTATGTATGTGTATAGTCATTTCGAGTGTAGTGTGTCATGAATCTGTCCTTTATTAACCATTTTTGGGTTTATAATGTTGATGCAGTTCGTTAGATTTTGTACTCATTTGGGTGAAGATGCTGGAACTTTCCAGAGCTGCCAGCTGCCTGCATTACCGCTAGTTGTCTGTAGAGGGCGATCTTACTCCATGATTGTCATGTGTCCTGTATATGTATGTGTTAGTGCACCAGTATAGCTTTAACTGAGAGATATTTTCCTGTTGTTTCTTTCCCTTGTAGACCACACACACACACACAAATGCCTTTGTTACCTTAAGATATAAGTAATTGGAAACCTATTCAAGAAGATTTATTTGGAATTACATTCAAGTGTACCCTGGTGCTTTGCTGTGCTGCATTCACTGTATTGCCTTACCACCAAGAGACTTTCATTAAACCCCTTTTATTCCACATTGTTGTCCTGTGTTCTGACCGACACACCAAGGAGACACGCACATATTTCCCAATTTCCTAATACAGTCCACCCTCTAGTTCCTGAGCTACGCCCGTTGCAATAAAGGTCCTTCGAGCCGGATTTTCGTGTCAGCCTTGGAAAAGCCTTGGTTATATCCTGAAGATATGCATCCTGATTCACCCCAACCAGAAGTCGTCAGGCCTAAACGCCAGATTCATCCACCTAGATATCTTGAAGACTATGATCTGACGGGTGGCCGAAGACTTTCTCTCCCTTTGCTCCCCTCAGCAGCACAGCACCAGCAAGCACAGGGTACTGAAGAGACGCTACAATATATGCCAGATGACCTAATGGAGGCTCGGCATACTTCAAGAGCTGAAACGCCTCACAGACATGGTGAACTGTTGCTTCCTCTTGACGAAGACGGGTTGCATCCTGCGCTACAGCACAACGTGGATCCAATGCTGCCTGACTTAGGCTGTCCTAGTCCTTTTCTGTCACAGATTGACCATCATCCACCCATGTCTCCCTACCACGAACCATGGGAAGGGCAGCAATTGCAGCCACCATTAGTGCCTACTAGCCAACACAGTTTCCAGCCCATTGCTGAGCATATACAGCAAGATTCTCTTCATCCTGCATCCAGACATGCATCCCCGCTACCTCAACTAACACTTCAGCGACCTCATTCAACTCCAGCAGTGCAACGGACACTTCCACCTTCTCAGCCCACCATCAACCGCCCAATGCAGTCATCTCAGACAACTGGTCAACAGCCTTATTATCCTTCCTCCTCTCAGCCTACGAATCCTGGAGAACCCACAGACAGAGACCAGATGTTGACTGACTTCTTAGGGAGAATGATGTCAGAGCTGCAGATAGTGAAAGACCAAGTTGCATCCCTTTCTCCCATTAAACATCCACGTCCATCAGCTAGTATCCCACTGTATGGTCACTCCTCAACCAAGCCAACCAATCCATACCGACTGCAGCCTCACCAGTCGTTTACTCAAGCACCTCCTGGCTTCCAGCCCAGTCAGCCTGCATTTGCTGGTTATTCCCAACCACAGATGCCACCGCCCAGACCTGCGTATGCGCAACCTCAACTGTTAGCACCGCAGCCTCGATACCCTCCACAGCAGCCATATCCTACACATCCCGTACAAGCGCCTACATACCCCAGCCAAGAGAAATCGTACAGGGGTCCTAAAGCGACAATACCCAACTTTGTCACCAAAGATCCTGGCGAGTTCACTCGTCTAAAGAGAGCCCTTGACAATCTTCTACCTCCTGACTCTACAGAGTTATTCAGATACCAAATTCTCCTGGATCACTTGAAACTCGAGGAAGCACGTCTGGTGGCAGATTCTTACATGAACTCTCCCTTCCCCTACTCTCACACCATGGCTGCATTGACTGAGAGATATGGCCAGCCCCATAAGCTAGCTCTCAAGAAAATTGCCAGCGTGATGGATTCAGCAGATGTGCGAAGAGGAGACACTGCTGCCTTTGAGAGATTTGCCTTGGAAATTAGAGCTCTTGTCGGCATGCTTGCTACTCTGGGTCCAGAAGGCGCAGTGGAACTGAGATGTGGTTCCCATGTGGATCGTCTCTTGAGTAAACTACCAGCAGAGATGAGGTCAGAGTTCCGTCGCAAGATGGGAAGAGGACGAGGAACAGTGTTCACACTCAATGACCTGTCGCAGTGGTTGCACTACGAGGCATGGTGTCAGGAGACGCCTGCTACGAACCCAGACAGAGGGCAGAAAACAGTCCCAAAGCCTGAGCGCAAGCGCGAAGCGAAACCCACAGCTCGCTCCGCTACAGTACTGCATGGAGCCAATGAAGTGTCCAAGCAACCAGCAGCTGTCTCAGCCACTACGTCAGCTGACGCCGCCCAGAAGAAAGCCACTTCACAGGCATTCTGCCCATACTGTAATAGTAGCGAACACTACCTCAGCCAGTGTACAGTGTTTAAAGCCTTCAATAAAGAACAGATGGCTAACTGGATAAAAGCCAACCATCGATGCTGGCGGTGTGCACGCACTCACCAGGCTGCGCAGTGCACACTGAAGAAGCCGTGCAGTATCTGCAAAGGTAAGCACCTCCAGATCCTACATGAGGTGAATGCCAAAGACGCTAGCCCAAAAGAGCCTCCAAGCCAGGTGAGGTCAGCCACTGAAACCCTCTACCTGGACCAGCCTACAGTCAGTAAAAGAGTCCTCCTGAAGGTTGCCAAAGTGCTGATTCGCTACCAAGGGAAAACTCTCGAAACCTACGCAGTGCTCGATGATGGATCAGAGAGAACCATCTTGCTCGCAGCTGCTGCGCTTAAGCTGGGCATGCAAGGCTCAGAAGAGAGTTTGACACTGAGAACCATACGTCAGGATGTACAAACCCTTACTGGTTCCACAGTCTCCTTCCAACTGTCACCTGCAAACCAACCTCAGAAAACATATCAGATCAAAGCAGCCTTCACTGCTGAGCGCCTTGGACTCGCTGACCATTCCTATCCTGCCGCCATTCAGAGCAAGTACAAGCACCTTCAAAACCTGCCTCTGCAGCCCTTCGAACATGCATCACCCCTGCTACTCATCGGTGCGGACCACCCCCATCTGATTACACCCATCACACCTGTTCGTCTCGGACCATCAGGTGGCCCAGCTGCCGTACAAACCCGGCTTGGATGGGTGTTGCAGGGTCCAGTCTGCCTACTCCAAACACAGCTCCAGTCACCACAGTGCCTTTTCCTTTCCTTGAGTCCTGCCGAGTTGGAACTCAAAAGAGATGTGGAACGCCTCTGGCAACTTGATGTCCTGCCTTACCGTTGCGAGAAGCAAGTCACAAGGTCAAGGGAGGATCAAGAGGCCATAAGCTGTTTGGAGGCCAAGACAACCCGAGTAGAGGTGGATGGAGTCCTTCGTTATGCCACCCCGTTGTTGCGCAAGGCCAGCACTCCCTGCTTCCAGGCACCCAAGGAAGCTGTCATGCCCAGCCTCAGGAGCATGGAGAGGCGTCTCGCGAAAGACCCTGGCAGAGCGGAGATCTACAATGTAGAGGTCAAGAAGCTAGTGGATGCGAAAGTGGTGACCAAGCTGTCCTCCGAGAACACCCCTACAGGGGAAAGTTGGTACATTCCCCACTTCATTGTCAATCACAATGGCAAAGATCGGATAGTATTCAACTGTTCCTTCAGATACAAGGGTCTCAACCTCAACGAAGCCTTGCTGCCTGGTCCAACCCTCAGCCCCTCCCTCCTGGGAGTTCTCCTTCGGTTCAGGCAGCATAGTGTGGCCATCAGCGGAGACATACGAGGTATGTTTCACCAGGTATTACTCCTGCCTGAAGACAAGCCTCTGTTACGCTTCCTATGGCGCGACAGCAGGAGAGACGACCCCCCTGACATTTACGAGTGGCAAGTGTTGCCCTTTGGGACAACTTGCAGCCCTTGTTGTGCCACCTTTGCTCTACAGAGACATGTCACATCCCACAGCACGGCAGAAGAAGACGTCAGATTCTCTGTGGAGAAGTGCTTCTATGTTGACAATTGTCTCCAGAGCTTCAGAACCAGCCAAGAAGCCCGCCATCTGCTCGACAAGCTGCGAGACCTCTTAGCATCGGGAGGATTCGACCTCCGACAGTGGGCCAGCAACAAGCCAGAGGTTGTTAGCCACCTCCCACCTGATGCTAGATCTGCCAAGCTGGAGCTATGGCTCTCACAGGACAGAGCAGAAGCAAGAGAATCCACCTTGGGCTTGAGTTGGTTCTGTGACACAGACACCCTAGGCTTCAAACACAGGCCTGTGTCTTACAATGCCCCTACAATGAGAAACATCTACCGAGTGTTGGCCACTCAATATGACCCGCTTGGAGTCCTCCTGCCCTTTACCACACGAGCAAAGGTCATAGTCCAACAGCTCTGGGACAAGCATCGAGATTGGGATGACCCCCTGCTCCCTGAACACCTCCTGCAAGCCTGGGTAGAGTGGGAGTCCGAGCTGACATACCTACCTCAGATGATCCTGCCAAGGTGCTACTTACCATCCACACTGGACAACCCACAGGCGACCCACAACATCCATGTTTTCTGTGACGCCTCAGAAAAAGCGTATGGGTCTGTGGCTTACCTGCAGTCTACAGATACTGATGGCAATGTACACCTAGCCTTCCTCCTGGCAAGATCACGTGTAGCTCCAAGAAAACAGCACTCCATGCCTCGGTTGGAGCTCTGTGCGGCTCTCACAGGTGCTCAACTAGCCAATGTCCTCCTGAAAGAGCTTACGCTGCCCATCCAAGGAGTCACCTACTGGTCAGACTCTACCACTGTCCTCCATTGGTTGCACTCTGAGTCCTGCCATTTCAAGGTCTTTGTAGGCACTCGAGTGGCCGAGATACAAGAGTTGACTGATCTGAAAGCATGGAGATACGTAGATTCTGCCAGAAATCCTGCAGATGACGTCACTAGAGGGAAGCCCTTGGAGCAGCTATTAGGCGCTAACCGGTGGATCCAAGGACCACAATTCCTCCTGCAGCCTCCAAGCGAATGGCCTTCAAATCCTGTCGAACTAGCTGGAGATGATGACACAGAACTGAGGAAGACAGTTTTCTGTGGGCTAACCCTTACCCTTCCACCTGTCACCGATGGGCGCAAACATTCACTTTCAATTTCACTCTCACTACCATCACAGTGCACTTTACAGTGATACAGCTGGTGATGATGCTCTCAATGGTTCCTCTGTAGAAGGTGGTCATTATGGCTGGTGGGGCACTGGCATGCCTCAGTTTGCGCAGGAAGTAGAGGCGTTACTGGGCTTTCTTGGCCAGTGATGCAGTGTTGGTGGTTCAGGAGAGGTCCTCGCTGATGTGCACTTCAAGGAATTTTGTGCTGCTCACCCTCTCCATAGCAGCATCATCGATGGTCAGTGGCAGGAGTTGGTGGTGACCTTTCTGGAAGTTGACAACAATCTCCTTTGTCTTGCTGACATTCAGTAGGAGGTTGTTGTCACTGCACCACTTGGCTAGGTGGTCCACCTCTGTCCTGTAGTGTTTCTCATCGACGTTGGTGATGAGACCCGTCAGGGTTGTGTCATCTGCAAACTTCACCAGGTGGTTGGTGCTGTGGGATATTTTGCAGTCGTGTGTGAGCAGGGTGAAGAGTAAAGGGCTTAGCACACACCCTAGTGGAGCTCCTGTGCTCAGCGTGATGGTGTCCGAAGTGTTGTTACCAACATGCACTGCTTGTGGTCTCTGGCACAGGACGTTTAGCAGCCAGTTGCAGAGGGAGGTGCTGAGGCCCATATTGTCCAGTTCGCATATCAGCTGTTGGGGTATGATGGTATTGAATGCTGAGCTGAAGTCAATCGTTGAAGCAGGATGGAGATGACTTCTTTGGTACCGATATGATGGTGGCGGCTTTGAAGCAGGAGGGGACAATGGCTTGTTGTAGTGAGGTGTTGAAGATGTCAGTGGAGACATGCTTTAGTTCCTCAGCACAGTCTTTCAGCATCCATCCAGGGATGTTGTCTGGGGCTGTTGCTTTGTGTGGGTTGATCCTGAGAGCCCTCTTCATGCTATCAACAGGTAGACACAGGTATTCTGTGGGTGGGTCTTGTTTTGTTCCTCGAAGTGTGTGAAAAAGCTGTTGAGGTCGTTCAGCAGGGATGTGTTGTTTTTGCAGCTCCGAGGTGATGGCTTGTAGTCAGTGATAGCTTGGATGTCCTTCCATAGGCTCCGTGCATCTTTGCTTGTGTGTATTCTTGTTTTGCCTTTCTAATGCCTTGTGACAAGTTGGCCATAGCTGTTTTCACGCCCGCTTTATCCCCAGCTCTGAAGGCTATGTCTCTTGCCCTCAGCAGCCTGTGGATGTCCCCTGTCAGCCATGGCTTCTGTTTGGCTCGAGTGATTATTGTTTTTGTGTCTGTGATGTCGTCTATGCATTTGGCGATGTAGGATGTGACTGTGTCTTTATACTCTGTTGTTGGTGGCAACTTGTTTAAAAATATCACAGTCAGTTATTTCAAAGCAGTTTTGGAGGGCGGATAAATCCCATTCCTAATTATGATACGCTAATGAATTCTCAAAACCCTTTAAATAAATGGGAGCTTGTGTAAATTCTACCAGGGAGACTCAAATTTCTCGGCTGTCAAACTTAGCCTACTAGGCCAACCAACAAATCTTCCTTTTGACAGATCATACATGCGTCATCATTGCCCAGGATCGCCAACCAATCACAACGCGAGATTGGGGGTTCCCCCGTTACGCGTCACTCATGCATCGTTACCTCTCAGCCAATGGATCACATTCACGTTTGTTTAAATAGCTGTCACTCATTCTGTTCTCTGCTTTTCAGTTAAGCCGATTTTGAAGTGGCTGTCCGGCGTTTTCGTTATCAAACATTCTGTTTATTTTCTACCTGGTTACTTGATAACTCCTCACCTTGCCGTTGCTGGGATGGGATTTCCAACCGCTCAAACGCGTGGCACGCAATCGGTGCTTTTTAACAGCCTAATCATTTTCTCGCAAGGCTTCAATCAATTTGTTTGGCACGCCGCTCCCTGATTTCTGTGGATTTGCTTTTGAACTAGCCTGCCTGTGGATGGATTTCCCCGAACTGGTGTATTTCGTGAGTAACCTGGCGGCTTTCCCTTCACTTGCCCTGCGGACCCAGGGAACGTTTATCTCAGCGAATGACTATTTTTGCGGGGGAATTGTTGTCCAGGCAAGTCGCCTCTTATGCCTCATACTCGGCTTGTTGCACTGTCTCGGATATCAGTATCGTCTGCCGCTGGTTGACTGATGGCCTACGTTTCGTTTGCGGTCATTTGGGAGAATTCCATGAACTGGTTGGAGTGACTTTTGGAACATTTGCTGGGGAAGGGCGGACTCGAAGTAACTGGGCCCGCGGTGCTCTCTCGTTGCGCCTCGCGCACTTAGCCAGCTTATCTGCTCAGCACATTTGTTTTTTCGGAGGCGTGATGGGTACTGCGAGTCACAATTTACTTGGTCCTCGTCGGCCTCATCTGCTGCGGATGGACTGGTGATTCGCTTGCCAATATTATAGAGCATTTATGAACCGGTCGGTGTGGCTTTTTTTGGAACGTTTGCTGGGGATACAGATCTAAATGGGCTACTTATATATCGAAGCGCCTCGCCCGCACGCATAACCCACATTACCTTCTGTGTTGTTTCGTGCTACTGCCTGTCACGACACCGGACGGAGGACATTGCAGAGCCTTGCACTCGTTCTTAATTGTCCTGATTACAAACGTACTTCCTATGTTCCGGAGCGATGTTGCAAGGACCTCAGCCTACGGGCCGTAGCACCGCCTTCAGTTTTTCATTCACGTGGATTCCGGTCGTGCGTTCATCAGTTTGCACCTGCCTATTTTCAATGTTCCGTTCAGTAGCCTATGCCCACAACACGAGCCTATTTTACGTTTTCGTTTGCATGGACTGGCCCATGTGGCGGTCTCGTTGACTTTTAAGAGTTATGACTTCGGTTCGTAGGCCTAGACTTCTGGATCGCACATTAAGCTTATGCGCGCGTGCCAATCATCACCTCATGTCATCGCACTGCCTGCAGTTTGTATTGATAAGTGTACCTTGCTTCCTCACTCCCGCTTCAAGTCATTCAGGGCTGGATTAAGTTAAAGGGACACTGTGTGAGATTTTTAGTTGTTTATTTCCAGACTTCATGCTGCCAGTTCACTAATTACCTTTTTTCATGAATACTTACCCCACCATCAAATTCCAAGTATTCCTTATGACTGAAAAATTGCACTTTTCTTACATGTAAGGGGGGATCTTCTCCATGGTCCACCATTTTGAATTTACCAAATAGCAATTTTTAGCACCAAACAATAACTTTACTTGGACCATACTAGAAAATATTGTTTATTACATGGTAAATGTTCATGTAAAGACCAAATTTGGCAATAGGCAGCTCAGTTTCAACGAGCAGCATAGTTGCATTTCTTTTTTTGACCATTTCCTGCACAGTGTACCTTTAAAGATCACGCGGGGCTTTCGGCCTGCGCCCGGTCGCATCGAGGGACATTGTAGCCGGTTGCAATGCCTTGTCTATTTCGAGTTATTCTGATCACAATGGGCTACATATACACCGTCCAAATTTAAGTAAATAAATGAGTGATATCCGTGGGAAGTACATCGATGATGACAGTTAATAATCATACTTAAATTATACATGAAACTTTGCCCATGGAGTCCTGTCAGGGTTCTGATCCCATTGGTAGCCATCTATGGGCTAACCCTCTCACTCTGTACACCACTCGTGCCCTTAGGCTTCATTGGAATCGTCAGGGCGCTCGGACTGTGATGTGTCGTATTGTGTTTGTTTTCTCATATCTGGTGATGGTGGTCTCTGCTGCTTTCCCGTACACTTTCACATACACGTGCGCCTGCCGCTCCACGTAGGGCATACGCTACGTCATGCACTGGGCATCGGCCCCAACGTCGGACTGGGCATCTGGCCCCAACGATGGACTGGGCTCTGGCCCCAACGATGGACAGGGCTCTGGCCCCAACGATGGACTGGGCTCTGGCCCCAAAGATGGACTGGGCTCTGGCCCCAACGATGGACTGGGCTCTGGCCCCGACGACGGACTGGGCTCTGGCCCCGACGACGGACTGGGCATCGGCCCCGACACTGGACTGGGCATCGGCCCCAACGTCATCCTGGGCCGGCGACTCTACATCATCCTGGGCCGGCGACTCTACATCATCCTGGGCCGGCGACTCTACATCATCCTGGGCCGGCGACTCTACATCATCCTGGGCCGGCGACTCTACATCATCCTGGGCCGGCGACTCTACATCACCCTGGGCCGGCGACTCTACATCACCCTGGGCCGGCGACTCAACATCACCCTGGGCCGGCGACTCAACATCACCCTGGGCCGGCGCCTCAGGGCTCGTGCATCAACGGCTCACCTCAGCATTGCCCTGGGCTGTCGCACCTCAACACCACGGCTCAACATCACAACTCGGCATCACAATGGGCCATCGCCTCAGCATCGCACTGGGCTGTCGCCCCAACTTTAACGCCAGTCACCTGGTTGTATCGGTATCCTCATCCATCCTGCATGACAAACTTATCGCAGCTACCCACTGGTAGCGAGTAGGAGTTTATGTCTATTTTGATATGCCGTTTTTGTTCTGGTGCCGTTATTCAGTGATGTTTCAGCTTTCTGCTCTGTCCCTCTCAGGTCTCGATAACCGGCTCTCCAACTCTCCTCTGTCGTAAGCTCGCACTTTCTGCATTCTCCTGACTAAGGTGCCACCCTTTTTTATTGCTAGTCTAATCATGCAGTTACCGCAAGTTGTTTCTCTCAACCAACCAGGGCATCCGCCCCACTGCCTGTGTCCATGCCTGCTTTGCACAAGCATTCACCGCGCCACACCGCGTAGGTGTTTATCATAACTGACATGGTGTTATTATTCTTGGTCGAGATGTTTTCTTGGTGTTTCATTCATTGTTTGTTTCAGCTACAAGCTCTGCTCTCTCCCTCTCTTAGGTCATGATTACCAGTTGTCTGCCGATTCTCCTCTGTTTTAACCTGACCTTTCTGCTATCCTGGCCGAGGTGCTCGTCTTTTAATGTTAGCCACTCATGCTTTGTCTAAAGCTGTCTCTCTCACCACTCTGGGCAGACGCCCGCATAGTGCAGGCTTTCAGCCGCTGGTCCGACGCAGTGCATCTTGCATTCGGCTCATTCCTCGCTTTGTCATCTGGCTCAGTGTACTGTTTCTGTTCTGTTAACTCTGTTTCGTTCTTCTCGTTCCTCGCCCAAGAGGTATACAGCACGCTCGTTCAGAATCGGCGTGGCCACCACGGCCGCTAAGCGGGGTCTGTCCCCTACTGCGATCAAGGCGCTGGGCCGTTGGTCGTCTGGCGCATACGCTTCCTGCATTTGCCTCACTCCTCATCACGTCGTTGAAGCATGCTATATCTGGTCTGTAACTTTATGTTTTCTATTCTCATTTCTGGTGACGGTGGTATTTTGCTGCACCGGCGGCATTCACTCCATCTCTTGGGGGGCTATCGCTCCGGTCACCCGGTCATGTCTGTATTCTATCCTTCTCTCATCTATCAGATCGATTTTATAGTGGTCCGTAAGCCTGTTATCTCTATATTTTGTAACATTGAACCAGCCTAGTTGCCATGGTTGTTTATCTATGATGTCAACTATCATACCACATATTATAGCCTACATTCATTCATCCATCCATTCATTTACTCATTCATCACCATGTTCTACTCTCTCTCTCCTAGGTCACGATTCCGGCTCTCTACCTACTGTCATAATCTAAGTTTTCAGCGCTCTCCTGACCAAGGTGCATCTATCAATCAAATCATAACGCTCTGCTGTGTCTCTGCTCTCAGCGCATCCGCGCCATGTCTTCTCGCATAGCCTAAGGTACCGACATTATCATCACCATCATCATCACAGGCTTCATGCCTCCGCTAGACCACCGCCCATAAGCTTAAGCCTTAGAACATCCCTATCATTTATAATCTCATTTAATCTATCATCATTTGTCTTCCAACACCTATCACTTATCACTCATCATCATCATTATTATTATTATCATTGTAATCATTGTCATCGTTATCATTATCATCTTTATCATCATCATCATTGTTATCATCGTCATCATTATCATCATTATCGTCATTGTCATCATTATCATTATCATCTTCATCATTGTCATCATTGTCATCATTATCGTCATCATTGTCATCATTGCCATTGTCATCATTGTCATTGTCATCATTATCATTATCATCATCATCTCATCATCATCACCTATCATCCTTCATCTTCCGTCTATCATCAATCAATCATCTAACTAACTTTTCATGTCTTTCAGATGGTGTCTCCTTGTAAGCGGTAGGTGAGTTCACTTCTAATCTCTATTTTGGGGCAGGCTACGCCCGCCTCCATCTCCGCTGGAGGATATGCTGTCCTATCCCGGAGTTCAACGCGAAGACGGGAACCTTCGCCAAACTGATTCATGCATTTTATCAAGTGTTATTGTTCGCCAAACTTTTATGCATTCCTGTATCATGTCTAATGTTCAATAAATGTTAATAACGTTCGTTTGCCTCTCGAGTCTTCATGGTAGAAATGGGAGCTTGCGTAAATTCTACCAGGGAGACTCGAATTTCTCGGCTGTCAAACTTAGCCTACTAGGCCAACCAACAAATCTTCCTTTTGACAGATCATACATGCGTCATCATTGCCCAGGATCGCCAACCAATCACAACGCGAGATTGGGGGTTCCCCCGTTACGCGTCACTCATGCATCGTTACCTCTCAGCCAATGGATCACATTTTGTTTAAATAGCTGTCACTCATTCTGTTTTCTGCTTTTCAGTTAAGCCAATTTTGAAGCCACCACCACCCCTCCGTCCACCGTCACCAGAGGTTCCCGTCTGTTAGGGGGCAGGCTACGCCCGCCTCCATCTCCGCTGGAGGATATGCTGTCCTATCCCGGAGTTCAACGCGAAGACGGGAACCTTCGCCAAACTGATTCATGCATTTTATCAAGTGTTATTGTTCGCCAAACTTTTATGCATTCCTGTATCATGTCTAATGTTCAATAAATGTTAATGCCTCTCGAGTCTTCATGGTAGAACTAAAAAACTACAATATTTGAGTATATCTTAATTGGCTAACATTGTGGAAGGGAGTCATTTAAAGAAACGAAAAAAATCAGAGCTCTCAGACATCATATCATAAACCAAGTATATCTTCCCAAATGTCATAGATAGGCCTACACTATACATATGTAATATTCATAAACTACACACTCCAAGCTTTCATATGGTATATAACAAGCTATGATAACCAACTGCAAAATGGCTGTAGAGGCCTTGGCAGTTTACTACTACATAGAACTAAAATGTGTAGAGCGTACTGGAGTCATATACAATATGATGTACAAGAGTATAGTAGGAATGAGTTATATTACTGTTACCACTCAAATTCTTATTAAGGACATCTTGGAGGTTTAAACAAGTCATGTTGAACCTTGGAAAAGTGGTCTAGATCCAGACATCATAGCGCAATGTAATCACAGAGGAACTGTGTCACTGATGTTGGTTGCTAAGGAAGATGCTTTGCCTAGCAACCGTTGCTATGCAAAAAGCTACACTAAATACAGTTTTATATATGTATACTGCAGACTCCAAGCTTTCATATGGTATATCATAAGCTATGATAACCAACTGAATCATGGCTCTAGAGGACTTGGCAGTGTACTACTAGAGTGCATTGAGCATTCTGGGGTCATATACAATATGATGTGAAAAAGTATAGTGGGAGTGAGTTATATTACTGTTACCACTCAAATTCTTATTCAGGACATCTTGACGATCAAAAAAAATCATATGGCGTTTTGTTGTGGGGGGGGGGTGCATGGTAGGCTACCGTTCCTCCCCGTCTATTACGCACCAATCGGCGGTAGTCTGGTGTTAGCAGTGCGGGAGCCTGCTCCACACCGCGCTGTATTTGGAAAACTTGAGCGTATTTTCACGCCGGCGACGTCTCAAATGAATGGCAAAGTAGCACGCTAGCTTTGGCTGTGGGGAGGGTTTTGAACAGGACTGACCGTGCACGCCAACGCTATCAGTGTGAAAATAGAACAAACCAGCCGAAACTAAGCAGAAAGACCTCATTCGTCTCAAGTTCGTTCCATTCGGCTTTGGTGTGTCTGACGCCTAAGGCCGGCTCCACACCAAGTCATCGCGGGACGGAAGCGATTTTTACCGTCGGTGGCGAAAATACATGGAAACATATCTGCCCTTCCACACCAACCCACGGTTGTCGGGCGTCAGCGGTGTGGGAGTGGGCCTTTTCCAAATGCAGAGTGGAGCCAGCTTCCGCGCTGCTGTCGCCCGAATACCGCCGGTTGGTGTGGAAGGACAGATGTTTCCATGTATTTTCACCAATGCCGGTAAAAATCACTTCCGTCCCGCGACGCTTCACCGCCTTGGTGGGAAAGGGGTCTGCTCGTTTTTCCAACGCCCCATTGGTCCTATGCGTCAATGTTCCGAACATTTCCCATTGATCCTACAGCACTTAGTCTCAGATAACTTTTTACCAATAAAATTAAACCCTTTGTCCCAACAGTCCAATGTTCCAACCAAAAGCTGCTTTAGATCACCGTCATCTCTGAGTCTGACAGCCTGCGCAGTGGTCATGCTGTCTGTGACAGGTTAGGTTTAGGGAAAGTTTTGGTCAAGGCACAAATTTAATACTCAGAAACATTGCAATAGCCTACTGACAAGTTAGGGTTAGGAATGGTTTTGGGTAGGGCACAATTGTAAAACTTGACAACATTGCCGGGTTTTGGTAAGGGCACAGGTTGACCGATTCAGACGGCATCTATGTGCTCGTCGCAGCGCATGCAGCTGAAGTCTACTTGGCACCGGGAAAAGCAGGACATATGATCTGGGATGATGACCAACCCCAAACAGCCATTGGTCGGAACATTGAGCTGTCGGAGCAAAGGGTTTAATATAATTATTTCGAGTTAGTGGGCTGTAGGATCAATGGGAATTTTTCTGAATATTGACGCATCGGACCAAAGAGGCGTCGGAAAAATGACATGCTAACGGTGGGAAAGCGGCCTAACAAAGGCAAAGTTGTAACATCTAATGCACTCAAAAAAGTGTCTGTTTGGTTAACTTTAGAAAGTAATGGAAAGTATTTCCTCCCGATTAAATATGTATGTTTAACATCAAGCAAAGTTTTTGATTCAATATAAGTACCTTTCATTCACGCGAATGCGTGCAAGCCAAAACGGCCACAAGGCGGCAGAGTAGGCATTTTGGACCGGAGCGAATGCGTGCAAGCCAAAACGTAGGCCATATGATATGTTACCAAACCGGCAAGACTGATTGCATTGTGGATAAGTTCTGAGGGGGCCATTCAATTTTCGGCATTGTTTTGCGTTTGGACAATTGGAGGCAACTTTATTTTGGTTCGTCAGGCAACCCGCAGCGCATACAGCTCTTCCTCTAAAAGGGGACCTGTAACATTTGGTTAGCTTTTCTCCTTTCATAACATTCATAACTTTCTGCTTGGATCGAGGGCGTTTGCATTGCATAACGCTCCACGACATGGATCTGCAATTAGTTGACAGCCCGCATCGCCTCTAAACGTGGACTTTTTTTTTCTTTCATAACATTTCACATTTCCTCCACTTTTGTCCAGTCCACAAAATCGGGTTCAGGCGTCTGTGTGTAGCCTATGAAAAAGGGAGGCTGCCTTTCAATATTCCCAGCGAGTTTACTTCTGCCTTTTCAGTGAGTAGCCTAGTCAGTGTGCGCTGCGCTCTGAAACATGGTGCTAGACAGCTGGGCCATTTGACATACGGTGTGTTACTCGTAGGCCGTTTTGATTTTCTTGCGACCCTGCGATTGCACGATCGTGAGGCAAAATCGCGTGTCGTTACCCCAAAAAGTGTAAGGCTTACACTGTGCGACTTTTGCCCCGATTTGGCACTCGCACGACTTTTTGAGAGTCGGGCCGATTTCTTGCTCAATTGCAGGTCAATCGTGAGTCTCGCATCGTGCAGTGTACATGGGGTAACGACAAGCGATTTCGCCTCACGATCGTGCAATCGCAGGGTCGCAAGAAAATCAAAACGGTTTGAAATTCTGGTCGTGGCTCGTGTGTAAATCGCACAGTTAAAGCAGTGCTACGACCCGATTTGACACTTCACATGCACACATTAATAGGGCCATGCGATTCGCTGTTGAGCGCGACCTCATCTCCACCTCAGGTGCGCATGTTCCCTCCTCTGCAGACCGGGGAAACATGCTGTCGCGTCGTACGGTGGAAGCATTTCGCTCGCATCCGACTGTTGGCTCGTGTAGTGTGAGGACGTACACACAAAGACATACACCCAAAAAGTATTATATATATATATATATATATATTTAAATAATGATTATATTATTTGTAATTTATGTTATACCATATAATGTGTGTGGGCATGGGCAATATTAGATGGGCCCCGGGCCACTCTGCACAGAACAAGGCCGACAGGCGGACAACAGATGCGTCCCTCTATGCCAGTTCCAAGCTTTTTTTCTCCCAAACGCCCCGCCGGCCTCCTCCTAACCTGTCAAGCTATACGATATGTCCGATAACATCAGTAACACAACGTATGTCAAATGGCCCATCTGTCTACTTGTAGTTCGAGCACCATGTTTCAGTGCGCAGCGCACACTGACTACTCACTGAAACAGTGGCAGAATGTTTACAAACTCGCTGGGAATATTAAAAGGGAGGCTCGTACATACTCTAGTCTTCTGAGCCCGAGTTTGTGGACTGGAGAAGTGGAGTAAAATGAATGTTATGAAAGAAAAAAAGCTAACCAAATGTTACAGGTCCACGTTTAGAGGAAGAGCTGTATGCGCTGCTGGTCGCCTGTTAACTAATTACGGTTCCATGTCGTGGAGCGTTATGCAATGCAAACGCCCCTCTATCCGAGCACAAACATCTGTGTCAAATACTGCCTGCCGACTTCTAAATCGTTCATTTCCGGGAGTTTCTGATGAAACAAAATAGCTGAGCACAACGCGACACTATCATACACAACATGATAAAGTCCCCTTCACGTTTGACATCCTCATGAGCCGAATTGTATCACAAGACCGTGAACATTAAGTGACACTCACAGTGGTGTTGGTGTGCTGTGGAGAAGGAACGAAGTTGCCTCCCACTGTCCAAACGCAAAACAATGCCGAAAATTGAATGCCCCCCTCAGTTGTCTCACAATGCAATCAGCTTAGCCTTGCCGGTTTGGTAACATATCATATATGTTTTGGCACGTATTCGCTCCAGGCCAAAAATGCCTCTCTGCCTCCGCCTTATGGACACAGGAAGGAACAATTGAAGGAATGCGTTTCAGGCGGACGGATGGACAGACCCTCTTCTAGAGATGCTGGGACGAATATAAAAAAATGGGCCCCAACTTTAAAAAGGTTAAGAATCCCTGGTCTAGAGCAGAGGCATGGCTACCACTGGGGCGACTCACTTTCAGCTCCCTGTCAGTGGTCTTCAGCAGCGTCTCCATCAAGTCCTTGTTTGCGGAGATCAGATGGGCAGGTCTTTGAAAATGTCTTTGGCCAAGTTTTCGATGACTGCGACAACATCTTTTTGCCACATGAATTTTCTCTCCTTGTTCCCCTATTTGATGAAGACCTGACAAGCAGCAAAATCAAATCTAATGTAAACATATACATAATGACATCAATGATACAAAGGCAAATGCCTCATCATTCTCATTGGCAACTCCGATGCATTGTTAGCAAAGTTAGAAACTTAATGCATGCGTGTGGCTGCTTAAATGCACAGAAACCTAATGCATGCGCCAGTAGCGAACCATGGAGATTTGGAATGGGGAATGGCTACTATCACGCGTGTGACGTCACCATACCCAAGGTCCTCATATGCGCAAATGTCAGCGTATTACATAGCATTTAGCAAACACCTTTTTTGTGGGGTTTTTTATTTATTTATTTTTTGTTAAGATCTTGTTTTTGAAGTCTATGTAAACGAACGAATTCGGCTGTCGATAACTAACTGATTTGGGTAACCTCAACGTCAGTAATAGCAGTTGGAAACAGAACAGAAAACTGTTAAAACGTTGCACATCCTACATTCTCACATTTGGCGTCCTATTTGTACAGCAGGGGAATGCATCTACTTTTGACTTTTGACTTTTGATCAATCACTCTATCATAGAAATGGTTCTTTGACTCGAGAGACTGGATAACTTTTGCCTCCATAGAAATCTTGCACAAGTCAGAGCCCCTCTCCTGACCACACGTGTTGCGCAGATATGTCTTAACTCTTTTCAAACAAGAAAATGACCTCTCCCCAGAAGTACTACTGACGGGAATTGGAACTAGGAGCTGGCATTAGCCTAGCGAGCTAAACCCATACAGCTGAAAGCTGAGTAGCTGGGAAGCCGTGTGGCCGACAAATTAACAAAAGAAGTCAACGGCATAATGGTAATGGACTAGGTCCGAAACGTTTGTAGCTCCAGATATTTTCCGTTGACTTCTTTTGTTAATTTGTCGGCCACAATACACTTTTTGAACCTGCAAGCCTTGTGTGCGCCTCATCTTTTTTGACTGTCCTAGTATCACTATTTTTGGTGAGCAGTCGCACCAAGCAACAAGCGATTCTAAGTTAAGGCGCAGACGCCAACCTTCTTTGTTTTCCTTACCTCCTGCATGCTGACAGGGTATCTTTGTCAGACATAATTAAAAACAAAGGAAAATGACTTATGAGCCTTAATCGAATATATAAAAACTATGGAGATGTTGTCACAAAAATAAGTTTGGATGATATGTTCTTTTAATGAAACAATATATGATGTCTTTTCTGCTACTATAAAGGCAAAACTGCAGCCTTTACTAAATTATCACTGGATTATATCCTTTTACCTGCGATCCAGATGTCCTGAACAGACTTTCAGGAGGCTCGGGACCGTCCGAAACACAGTCTCTCCTTCATTTGGTTCTTCGTTCTGGTCTTTGATTTGCTCTTCATTTTGCTCTTCGGTCAGTTCATCTGTCTTTTCTTGGGTTTACTCTTCGGTCTGTTGTCTGTTGTTTTTCGGCGTTTGGCTCTTTGTTCTGTTCGGCGGTTGGGTCTTCGTTCAGTTCATCGTTCTGTTCGTTGGTTTGGTCTTTGGTCTGTTTGTCGCTTTGGTCTTCGTTCTGTTCGTTGATTGTTCTGTTTGTCAGTGTGTTCTCCTGTATGTTCTGGTTCTCCTTGAGTGGTGATGAATGGATAGATTTGGGTTAAGATAGATTGATAGATAGATCAGCTTGATCATTAGTTTACATACCCTGGCGATTGGGGCTGATAACATCCATACAACTTCAGACAAATGGGTCTGAATGGCCATTACAGATAACCATTTTCACTTGAGGTAGCCAAAGGATCTGGATCTGGTAGCCAAAGGAATAGCATAGATCCTTCTCAATTGCTTTGGCACATTGTCATTAATTTCGCACTTCTGTCCAAATGAACTGGACGGTGCAGCACAACTGCATGGATCCTCACAACCGTATCTCTTTCATTTCGTGAAGTATTCACGAAAAAAAATAACTTTAATTTTCGTGGTGCATTCACGTTATTGCCCGTTTTTCGTGGTTGGGCAACGAAACGCTGCCTATTCATTTGAATTGCCCGACTGCTGCCTAGCGACCCACTAGTTTGACGCCCTTTCAGTACCGTCACATGGTAATCAAACATTTCAAACAAGCAATTTAGGGTTAGGGTTAGGTTTAGGGTTAAGGTTAGGGTTAAGGTTAGGGTTAGGTTTACGGTCGTATGACATAAGGCGTAAGTACAGAAAGGTCGTCGAATTAGTGAGTCCTGAGTGTATCAGCAGTGTTCTGTCAGCAACCCTCCCCGCCCCTGCAGATGCTTGGATAACCATAGCAGCAGTGGGGCAATTCAAATGAATAGGCAGCGTTTCGTTGCCCAACCACGAAAAACGGGCAATAACGTGAACGCACCACGGAAATTAAAGTTATTTCTTTGGGTTACTTCACGAAATGACAGAGATAGGGCTCATCCTCATCATGCTCATATCGCTCCAAAAATAGTTTACCTATGTGTCAAAACTAAATTTTCTTCTCACACAAATCATCAGTGCCCCCAAAATGAATTGTCCCACAAGCTGAGAAGAATTCCTCAATGGGTTTGAGAAATGGTGAATATGGAGGTAGTGGGACATTATGCCCCTCGAGACCCCTCTCGTTTTCTGAAACTAAGTCTAGGTAAAGACGATCCAGGAAATGGAGGAGCTTCTCTGTGTTATATGGCCCTAAGCTTGCCATATGTGTAGCCACACCGTACCATTTTCAGAAATAGCTGCACACGTGGTTATGGTGCCTTCCCCTCGCCGCGATTGCTGGAAAAAAGAAAGGCCCTCAACCGTTTCCTCAGCTCTAGCCACTACGCCATGTAGGCGTACACCCTTTGGGACACCGTCACTGGTGCATCGTCTTATGTTCCTTCACCTGTTTGAGGACAGTGAGTAAAGCAGACACATCACATCACATTACATTATGTGACACAGCTTTACTTAACAGATGAATGGAGATGAAAACATACATATAGGCCTACAACCAGACAGGAGCCGCCTGGCCTGGTCTCCTCCACCCCCTGGGCCCTCATGACTCGTACTGCTTTAATCCGGTGGGCGGTCTCGCTAATAATCAGCCCGGACAGCAGGGACATGAATCATTTTTTTTTTTTTTTTAAGAAAAAGGGTCCCATGTTCCCTGCTCCCATACAAAGACCGGGCAACATAGGACCCACGGAACATAGGTAGGGTACACTCCCCCAGATACAATGCGGGGAACTAGGACCCTTCTTTAGAAAAAGTGTCCTAAGTTCCCCGGTCCCATACGAAGATCGGGGAACACAGGAACCGGGGAACATGTGTATGCTCCCCTCTGCCAGACCTACTAGTGGAAGTCATGAAGCTGTGTGGAACTGCAGGTCGGGCAAGAGACAGACAAGTGCTGAACATTGTTGAAAAACTATGATTCTGTCACTCAAAAGAAGATTTTTATTCACCTGAGACAGCCAAAAGTCACTAAACCTGTTGTGAAGCATTCTAAATGGGCTTGTTCTTGATGTTACTCGTGGTGCAAATTTGTGCAGAGCACATGCTCAATGCGACGTCGTACAGCATTCTGATTATAAAATGTGTTCAGGTATCTGCCAAGGTGGTCGTTACAAATGCCAATAACGAGAGTGCTGCCCTGCGCATTTGACATTACGGCGATTCTATGGCTGGAGTTACGTTCATCACGTTATCGCTTAGCTTACGTAGGCTAGTTGAGCGGTGAAAGGCCGCCAGACAGTGGAATCGTAAAATAGGCTATATGTAGCAGGCAGCACTAAAGCTGGGCTTACACTGTGCGACTTTTGCCCCGATTTTGCCCCGATTTGGCACTCGCACGACTTTTTGAGAGTCGGGCCGATTTCTTGCTCAATCGCAGGTCAATCGTGAGTCTTGCATCGTGCAGTGTACATGGGGTAATGACAAGCGATTTCGCCTCACGACCGTGCAATCGCAGGGTCGCAAGAAAATCAAAACGGTTTGAAATTCTGGTCGTGGCTCGTGCGTAAATCGCACAGTTAAAGCAGTGCTACGACACGATTTGACATTTCACATGCACAAATGAATAGGGCCGTGCGATTCGCTGTTGAGCGCGACCTCATATCTCCACCTCAGGTGCGCATGTTCCCTCTGCAGACCGGGGAAACATGCCTGTCGCGTCGTACGGTGGAAGCATTTGGCTCGCATCCGACTGTCGGCTCGTGTAGTGTGAGGACGTGAGTCATGAGTTGTGAACTTTTAAACAGTGAAATTCCATCGTGCAGTGTGAGCAGAAGCTTAAGACCCACGAGTGAAAATATCGCACAGTGTATTCCCGGCTTAAGTCAGCTTCTGATGTTGCCCTCAAATATCCCCATTACTTCCACAATTTCAGTCCAAAGGAGGAATTTGGAATCACACTTGATGGTTCAATGTCCAATTAGCTCACTGGAAGCACAGCGACTTTTCCCGTTAGGAATTCACCCATGGTGACAAGTCATCACAGGAACAAGTTTTCTGCTGCTCTGCCATAGCCTCGCTGCTGCACTAGCATGGGACCTTCTCCATGTCGTTTTGAATTAACTTTTTCAAATCAGTAGCCTTATTTGGCATTGCGCAACGACTGCGGTCAACGATAGTCAGCAATGCATTCTGGAGCGTGTGTGTGTGTGTGTGTGTGTTTGTGTGTGTGTGTGGTATCAAAGGTCCCTGTGAAAAATCCTACAATTCAACTGGGAGGACAAATGCATCAACATCAGCAACTTGAAGGCCAACCATTACACAAATAATCATGCAGCACCAACTCCGCTGGACAGGCCACATCATCCGCATGCCTGACATCCGTCTCCATGTGCTCCTAGCTAAAAGAAAGTCAGCGGGTCAAAGAAATCCGACAAAGACAACATCAAGACCAATGTGAAGACGTTCAACATAACGTCTGATGTTACGTGCACTCACACCAACGGCGCGGACGTCCACTTAATGTCCACTTCATGTGTCCGTTAGCATTCCGAAACGGTTAGAATACATGAAAACAGATCATGCCTTGCACACAGGAGCGCGGTGTAGGCGCGTTCAATGAGCGGCTCCTATTGAAAATGAATGGCTGCTTTATTGTTTTGTTAAGGTTGTGTTTACATGGTACTTGTGTACACGTGGTTACAAGGGTACCTGTGTATGAGTATGTGTACTTGATGGTACACCATAAGTGTATTTGTTTCATCATGTGTTTTTATTTTTGAATTTGGAAAATAAAAAATGTTGATTACAAAAAAGAAAATGAATGAATGCTGCCCGCGGATAGAACGTGGACGTTAACTGTGCAGTGTGAAAGGCAGCCCACAAACCTCTCAGACTCGCAATGCTCCCGGAGACGTTAAGTGAACACGAACATCTTGGTGTGTATGTACCGTTAGGATCTGGCTATGGACAGATACAGCTGGAGGAAAGCAGTGGTTGGCGGCACAGCACATATACATATGATGCAGAACTCCACTGTGCCACTCAAGCAAAGCAACAGTGTCGAAACAAACGAGGGTCCACTGAAGCTGGTTGTACTTAGGGCCCCAAATTTGCTTCTACTCTCCTGCGTAGTAGTGCAGTACTATGGTAGTCTTTTCGGTGCACTTTACGAGGCTACAAGGGTTCATAAAATTATAAATGGGTTAACCAGAGACTTTGGGTTTACGTCATGAATGCTTTCAGAGTGATGACGTCAAAGTGTTAGATTTGCCACCTGTTGCTCTCCCTCTCTCCTCTAGCTCTCTCTCTCTCCATTCTCTGTTCATACTTTCCATTTTAACTTACTCACTCCTCTCTTTCCCCTTCATTACCTCACGTCCCTCCCTCCCTCCCTCTCCTTTCCTCTCCTCCTCTCCCCTCCTCTCCTCTCCTCCTCTCCCTCTCCCCCACCCTCTCCTCCTCCTCTTCTGTTTTCCCCCTCCCTCCTCTTCTCCCCCTCCCTCTTACTCCAAGGTCCAGAGGAGCTCTACTGGGCTTGTGGCAGGCTGCTGAGATGCTGAGATTACATTCATGGTGAGAAGCCCTTTGGTGCGTGACACAGATAGCATTTACACGCATGCACATAGGCAGGCACACACACACACAGGCACACACACACACACACACACACACACACACACACACACACACACACACACACACACACACACACACACACACAATGAGCTAGCAAACAGGTGAGTTGATCACTTTCACCCCACATAGCCATGGGAGTACCAGCGGGCAGACAGAGAGAAGTAGAAAGATATATCAAGTAAAAACAATTTCATTGATAATACATGTACTGTATATCAAAATGATTTTACACAGCTTCTTTGCGGTATCACCACTTTATTTTCTAATGTGCTGACATTTTGCATTTGGCATCTCTCCTTCATGTCACTATCAACATTTTTCTTTCCGTTTTTTCCCCCCTGTGTCTGTCTCTCCTTTCCTCTGTCTCTCTCATTCTGTCATTTTAATCCATCTTTTGTGTGCAGTGAATACAAAGGTCAGGTGTGACGTGTGTCTGAAGGTCTTTAGGATTTCAGCACAGATGTTGGCTGAGCTGCCCTCAAGCAATTAACCTGCCAACCAGTGAAGCGTTTGATGCCGATGCTTAGGTTCAGATAACTCTGACCTTCTGTCACACAACAGTAAGCACCTACTAACATGCTGAAAAATCATCAGCATCGACAAGTGTAGTATATAAAATTATTCTCCCAATGGATATAAGTGTGAAAATGCCACAGTGTATGGACGCATTTCAACGCTTGATGTGAAACAGTTCAAGAATTTTGAAATGTGGGACTTTGCAAAGTTGTATTACACTACGTTACATTACATTCAGGGCTCTAAATTAACTTTTTTCATCACCAGCCAAAATGGCCAATAAATACTGGGCAAACACATACTGACTATTGGGACAAAGTGGCTAGTAAGATGCTCTTTTTTACCAGCATTTGACTAGTTGGCTGGTGTTAATTTAGAGCCCTGATTACATTACACTTAGTTGACACTTTTTATCCAAAACGACTTGCAGTTATTTACAGGATATTGGTTACAGTTCCTGAAGCAATGGGGTTAGGCACCTTGCTCAAGCGCACCTCAGCCTTGGAGTGCGGTATGGAGTGAAAGGGTGGGATTCGAACCTGCAACCCTCTGATCTAAAGCCCATCTCCTTAACCAATAGGCCACGGCTGCCCCACAATAGCCTACGCCTGGAGAGACTCAGTCACGGGGCTGAGGTAGAGCATGGCTGACGGGCCGTTCAATACTGAAAGCCGTCACCTTAATGTGCACCTACGGCCAATTGACTGCCACACAAACCACAGCACTGACGGCAGAGAATTGAGGAAAGGACAAGATGCAATTTCCTTTGTCCGCCAGATCAATATCACACACACACACATTCGGATACACGGACACACACATACACAGACACATGGATACATGGATAAACACAGACAAAAAAATAGATATACACACATGCATGCATTTACGCATATCCACAGAGAGAGAGATAGAGAGTTGTTACTGATCGAGCATGTAAACAGGTTCCTTAATACGTTTGCACCGTAAGTACATTAAGTACATTTCTACATGATCCCCATCAAAGGCTCAACACTAGATTAGATTTTAATCACACATGCGTTTCACACTGAGGATATGGTAAGAGAAATTCATGTCTAGCCTGCCACAGTGATCCTTTCATGTCTACACATTTCATTGCTATGGATTAGGTACAAATAAATGTGCAAAATGTGTTTTGTCTCATCAAATGTTTATGTTCATGAACCTGTTGCTGGTGAGAAGCACAGGCATCTATTAGATGAATGTAATGCGATGCTCATGTCACCGATAATAACACAAGACAAGAGAGTGCGAGGGGTTGCTATGACGACTATACTTCCCTGATTAAATGAAACTGAGATGAGAAAGAAATGGAGATGGGGGAGCGAGGGTGCTCTTTTACTTGGGTTCATAATTCAGGTAATTCAGGTTTGAATGTTGTGGAAATTCATATAACTTGCCATACTGAAGAAAATGTAAATAATTAATTGGGAGGGAGAGCAACAAGAAATGGTGGATTAGGTTGACATAAATGCTTCGGAACCAATTTCAGCTTCTCACCAGTTCTAGGTCAACCATCCGTAATACTTCCAATTTTGTTTCTCTCATACAGTGATTTTTTTTTTTCTCAGCCATCTACTTTGATCTTAAAGCCACAGAATAACTTTAACATTTCCTGACCTGAATACAACGTAATATTTTTTCAAACTTTGACTTATGAGATCAGAGATTCAGAATCAAATTGGTTTCATCAAGCTTATCAACATAAACAAGACATTTATCTTTAGCAGATGCTGACTTGCTTGTTCAACGCAAGAATAATTGTGTACAGTACAACAGAAGTGAAAGACAAGCTGTATGTGTATCTGCACTGTAATGTGTTTGGACATAGAAAGGATAATGCTGAAACCTGTAACATATCAGTCACAACCACCCATCCCCATTGCCATTGGTTGTCCGTGTGTAATGCAGTATGGGTTTAAGCACAGCTGATAAAATGAGGAATGTGGAACGAAGCAAAGACCATGATGTCATGCGTACGAAGCATCAGCGTCAGCAGAAGTTAATTTCCTGTCTGTGGCTTCCTGTTCACATGCTATATATTATGTTTGTTCTCTATTTCTTCACTTACCCTTAACAATAGGGTGCTCAGGTTAATGTTCAAAATAACCATGTGTGAACCAGTAATGACTTTCTTGAACGTATGCGATGATAATAAACAATAAATGTGAAAAAAAACAATAGGTTAAAATGAATGGATTAAACAGCTAATCATGCTGCGGGCAAGAGCCGTTGATTAACATTCAAAAAAGTCTGGAGTGTCTGATAAGTCATTGTATTTCGAGCATTTAAATACAACATAGTTAACCCTTAAGTGCTTCATAACCTGTGATTGGATACAGATTACGAAGACGGAAAAATGAACACATACAAAAAGTTAAAATGCAGATTGAGAGGTTGGTATAGACACTGTGTGCTGGCACTATACCACCTGCTGCTGTTCGAGTGGTCCACCATTAGCCCTGCATACAAGGACACATAAGTCCTCTGGTGTCATTTAACAGTCCATTACACATAGCCCCCCGACCGGCGTACACACACACACACACACACACAAACACATGCTGCTGGGTCAGGGTAAGTAGGAAAGTACAGAGAGATGAGGTGATACGATCTGATGAGATTTTTCCAGCCTGCAATCAATCTCTCTCTCTCTCTCTCTCTCTCTCTCTCTCTCTCTCTCTCTCTCTCTCTCTCTCTCTCTCTCTCTCTCTCTCTCTCTCTCTCTCTCTCTCTCTCTCTCGACTGTACAAGTGGGCACATTTTGTTTGTGTCCTATTAAATTCCGTGTAGGCCTGGTATGTAGCTTTTGTGAAAATGTTAGGATTTGTTGTTAATACATTATCAAATGTATGCAACGTATGTATTGTTGGTGCAAGCTGTACGCCAGGCGTACACCGCAGAGAAGGCTGGACACCACCTGACAATATCTGCTTCTGGCGTAAGGCTACAGCTACCTGCGAAGGTGGTTGAGGAAGGACCTCCTCTGCATGCATTGTGAATGTGTATTCCCTATGTTTGTCTAGTAATTGATACAATAAAGATGTTTGTGTCACAAGTCTTATTTTCTCTCGCTGACCCATGGGCACCGGAGGAGGTGCGACAGGCAGCAATGCCCAGCAGGTATTAACAGCTACCTGTACAATCCTGAATACTGTGCAAAGGGTATTTGCTCAACAGTCTGACATGCTAGGTTATGAATTCAGTGGCCTATGATTCTTTATATATATATATATATATATATATATATATATATATATATATATATATATATTATTTTTTTTTTTATAGGGCCTTTTTATGCCTCTATTGACAGGACAGTATGAAATGTTGACAGGAAATGAGTGGGAGTGAGAGACGGGGGAGGATTGGGAAATGACCCCGTCCGGACTCGAACTGGGGTCCCCATGGGGCGGGCATGAAAGCCCAAATGTGGGGGGCATAGCACGCTGCTCCACAGCGCCCCCCATGGCCTATGATTCTAAAAGTAGTTATTATTTTTATTTTAATCTACACTGCCCACTCTTATAAACACAAGACAAATTCTCTCCCGGGCAATAAAGGTTTCATTCATTCATTCATTCAAACATTGATGAGGTTCAGAATGGGCATCATTGTGTGGGCAAGATAGAGTTCTTTTCACACAAGCCGGTACATGTAAAGTTCTAAGCAAATTCCAAACAAGACATTTGGCCTTGTGAAATAAATCTGCTGTGGGAATCGGGAGTGAAATGGCATTGTACTTGGTTGGTTCTTGTTAGTTAGTTCTCTATGTGGATGGCTATTGAGTCATTTTAGATCATTTATTTGACCTTTTTCTTTCTTTTTTTTTAAATTTTAGCATGTCTTTGGGCGAGGCTGTGAGTAGACTATTAGAGGTGAGAGGAAATGAGCTGGAGAAAGAGTTAAGGTTGGGAACCATTGACAGTGTTGGGAACTGATCCAGGCATTATTCAAATCTGGGTATTGGGGTACACTGCAATACAAAGCAGTAGGCCTACCCCTAGAATCAGCTGTTCGGCATCAAAACCATGTCCACTCCCCTCTCACGAAATGGAGAGTAGATGGACTACAAAGCCAACAAGCTGAACAAGACCACGGAAGGATGCTATTTGTTCCACTCTGTTGACTGAGCGCAAACACACGCGTAAACACGCACACACACACCCACACACACATGCACACGCGTGCGCGCACACACACACACACACACACACACACTCTCTCTCTCTCTCTCTCTCTCTCTCTCTCTCTCTCTCTCTCTCTCTCTCTCTCTCTCACACACACACACTCTCTCTCTCTCACACACACACACACACACACACACAAAGCAACAGTCTGGCAAATAGACCTTTTGTCCAGCTCATAGATACTGTAAGCTGGTAAACCAGCCTGGCGAAAGGACACATGGCAGTGTTTCTGTTCAAAAGGAAGTAGCCTAACCATGAGGGGGCAATAATGGGCTATGAGACGGCATGAGGGCTATATCAACGGCATTGCACAATGTGGAGCCTAGAAGTGCTATTATTGATTTTCGTATTTTCTTCTTTTCGTTTGCTATGTCTGCCTCAAAAGAGGGCATGCTCCCTTCCACGCCTTACTTTCGTCTCTTCGCCTCCGCACAATGTTCCTTTACACGTGTTGCGTGTGTTCTCAGGGACAAAATGACAGTCCTAATGCAAACAGCTGTTGCTAGGTTGTCGTCGATTGCTCATGGGCCCTTTCGCGAACGTGTTTGCTCAGGGTCTCTGGCTGATACCGCAACGTCTGCTTCCAACACGTCTGGTTAGCGCCTTCATATCCTCTCGCCCTCTTTTTAGTTTTTCCTCTACTGTCTGCAACATTGCCTCATGACTGCTGACCCTGTGTAAACGTCATGCTTCACTTAAGTAACAGTGACCCAACGACTAGACATCGAATGCAAACAGTAGGCTCTTTATCTTAGGTTAGTGGTTCTAACAAGCAGATACTTCAGGCTATTGTTTTGCCTAGAAAACTCGACCGCATGAATGAAAACAGCAGAGGATTGAGAGGAATTAAATCCAACATTCTCTCTATGAAATCGTGACATACAACAGGTTGGCCAGTAGCCTAATTTCTTAGGCATATTTAAATTAATACAGATTTTGAAAAAAGACAGAGCAAAAGACTCCAACTGCAATTATTTAGGACTAATAATAGATTTAAACGTGCATTTGAGCATACAGTTAAAACAGTATTAATTCAACACTTAGAGAGTAGCCTACTCTGGACCAAAAATCTCTAGAATATGTTCAATTGACTCTCAAGGTACATCATGCCAACTGACTGTCCGAACCTGAATGACTGTTTGATGTTGGCAGTGCCTCTGATTGTTTACGAATATTGCTGTTTTACACGGATAATAATGATACGATTTTAAACCATTCAACACAACAGAAAAAAAAAATGTTTTGCCCATCGGAGTGTGGGGTGCGCCTGTTGAAGCAAATTTTATGAAATCATTGTAATTGAACATCTTAAATTTGAAACATTTAATGTCCAGCTTTTTGTGTGTTTTAATAGGCTTGATCTATGAGATATTGGGAGCCGCTCGAGCGAGGGAGCGCGCGCCTGCGTTGCTGTCCGTGGTGCTGAAACCGCAACTCATGACGTGGGTTCAGTCTGCGCGTCACCAAGAGGGGCGAGATGAGAGGAAACTCAAAGATGCCTTTTGCGCAGAGGACAAAATGGATGGGACCGTGTTGCTTGTCTGAGGTTTCTGTGGCGTATTATTAACGAACTACTGAGATACCACTGCCTATTGTACACATAAACACATGGAAACAGGTCAATTAAAATAGCAACCGCTTACCAAAAAGTAGATTCAGCAAATATCTGAGAGAAAATGCTAATTTACTTCACTTTTCAATAACTCCCTATACCGTGTGTTGTAAAAGGGCCATATCAGCCTAGCCTCTCCTAGAGAAGCTTATTGGTTCAACGTTGTTTATCTGCAGGCATCAATGCGGTGGCTGACGATAACGTGAGATCCAGACGCACATTACCATGTTTATCATACATGAATTCCAGTGCTCTGTTGTCTTCGTTTGAATAAGGAGAAGATGGTTATTTTTAGATGTACCCCTATTCCCCCTCCCACACACTCGTATCCTCTACTACCCGCCTTCCGCCCCCTCGGGACTCGTGCCAGCACCCTACCCCAGGTAGATGTGAAATTGACGTCAGACCACTTCGTAGTTTGACGTGTCGACGTCTCCACCCCGCCCCACGATTCCCTCCGTGCATCTCTGTATTGCAACAATACAAGCGAACGCAACGCAAGGATCGACTCCTCGGATATTATCCCACTACAGAGCATAATAATCAACGATACGGGGGAGAAAAAACGCCAGACCAGAAGATTGTAACGGATAGACTACTCTTGTTTAGTTAGTCTGTGAAATTGTGTTTTTAAAATCTCTTTTTGGTTGCCTTTGTCCAGAGGGACTCGTATAGAAATACATTTTCTCCATAGTAGTCAGGTATCTGAGATGGAAGTGAGATGTTTCGCCTTGACCATGTACAGTGTTCTTGCAGCTCTTTGTCTTGCCGTGTCCGGACTGAACAATTTAGCGGCAAACAGGCAGTACCTGAACGAGTGGGCAGTGGAGATCCCAGGGGGCATCGATGCTGCCCGCTTAATCGCCAGAGAGCTCGACTACGAACTAATCAGACAGGTAGGCACGACTGACTCTTAACGCTTGGCTGTGTGTTTCTTCACGACTAACAATAAGCTGGTGTTTGTGTCTCAACCACGTCGTGACTTTATTTCATTTGCTGAAAGATGCATGTTGGTGAAGAGATGAGCACAGGCCCAGTTCCCCCCACTGTTTACCACGAAGCTATAAACATTGTGTCTGTGGCATGTTGCAGCGTCAACGTAAGGAATGCTGTGTATAGCCTACAGCAAAATATTGGTTAGTAGTGATGTTGAATTAATGTGATGTGATTGTGAACATGGTGTCAGTTTGTAAATACATTCTTTGGCCAATAGCCTATTGCGAACTGAGCTTTCTCAGTATTATCAGATACAGTAAACATTCGCAGGGAATATGAATATGCCGCATTCTGGGAATATTGTTGGTAGTGACTCAGTCTCTATTAGGCCTACACATGATAAAAAAGATCATCTTCAGTTGCCTCGCATTACTGGAACACCTCCGTACCGTACAACCAGCACCAATTAAGTCATCCAAATGTTTTAGAGATTTTATGTTGCAAGTGTGTTCTAAAGTTTTAAAGTTATAGGCCTACTATAAAACGCAGTAGTAACTACATTCAGAAAATAATTAATGGATGAATAAGTTGTATTTTCTGTACAGCAAATTCTAAAACAATAAGGCATGCTTATTTTTCAACTTGTGTCATTGATACTCAAACTCTTTTTAAAGATTTTTTTTTGTTAGGGCCGGTCTGGAAATAACAAAAAATTGTAGGAACTCTTTAAAATGCAAAGGTATAAAAATGTAAAATACTTGCGGATTGTCCACACAATATTAACTTGGACGTCAACATTAGCAGCAGAAATGTGAGCTTTGTCATCTTTGTGAATGGAAACTTTAGTTTTAGTATTTCGTATTTTGTAAACGTAGCTGAAATTATATTAAAAATATATATAAATTACACTTGATGTATATGTGTTGTATAGTTTGGGCCAAAATACCAAATAGTGATAACTTCCTGTCACAGTAATTCACTGGTTTTGGTCTTTTCAGATACTGATTGCCTTTTGCTGATGTGGCCAGTAGATACACGATCTGATGAGACCTATGTCAACACGTTATATGCTGATAGACAAAATCAGTGGTGTTGGACCTTCTCTCTAAGTGTTGCATTAACACTGCAACATTGGCTGTGTGTAACATGAAGTAGAGTAAATGAGGACCATTACATTTGCATTGTGTTGTGCACAGATTGGGCAGCTGGAGGATCTCTACTTGTTCAAACACCGGCGGCATCCTAGCAGGACCAAAAGGAGCGCTGAACACATCACCAAGAGGCTAGCTGAGGATGACCGGGTGAGACACCTCCTCTGCTTCACCTTTTCACCTGGCTCTGTATCTGACTACTTCCTGCTGTGTGTGTGTGTGTGTGTGTGTGTGTGTGTGCGTGCGTGCGTGCGTGCGTGCGTGCGTGCGTGCGTGCGTGCGTGCGTGCGTGCGTGCGTGCGTGCGTGCGCGCGCGCGTGCGCGCGCGCGTGTGTGCGTGTATGTGAGTGCATGCGTGTGTGTGTGTGTGCGCGTGTGCACATGCGTGAGGGAGTGCGTGATTCAGACTAATGCCTACACTGAATGTATGTGCAAAAAAAGATATATGAATTTCTGTACATGTACGTTGAAAGACATCTTATTCTTTCTATTTGTGGGTGTGTGTGTGTGTGCGTGTGTGCGTGTGTGTGTGTGCGCGTGCCTATCAGGTGACCTGGGCAGAGCAGCAGTATGAGAAGAGGCGCGCCAAGCGGGCGCCGGTGGCTGGCCAGTGCCAGAGCTGCTCGGCTGACAAGCTCTTCAGCGACCCCATGTGGAACCAGCAGTGGTACCTGGTGAGTAGTCCGCTCCTCTTACCTGGCCCCCTCCTCTTTCGTCTCTTCCCCTCCAAGGAGGCAGCGTGGTTTTTACTGGGGTGTGTGTTGTTTGTGTACTTTTGTATTGTGTACTGAAGCTTGTTGCACTGGCAGTGCCTTCTGGCAGAACAGTTATACACCTTCTAAGGTGCAATATAGTATCAGAAAGGATCTTGGTTGTAGGGCCATTTATGTGGGAAAAACAGTTTTCTACATGTGGAACCAGTAGTGGTACCTGATGAGTGCTTAGCTTCCAACCTTCTATCATCTCTTCCAAGGAGGTTGTGCGTTTTTTTGTGTTTTGTGTTTTGTGTTGGAAACTGGAAACTGTGGCAGATTTTTTTGTTCTGAATTTTGCTGGTGTGTTGTTTAGGACTAGGGGTGTAACGGTACACAAAAATCACGGTTCGGTACGTACCTCGGTTTTAGGGTCACGGTTCGGTACATTTTCGGTACAGTATATGGGAACAAAATAGAAAACCATTTTCTTCCTCAGCACGTTGTAAATTTCACCAAAATATTGTCAAAATACAAACAAAAA
>NC_085867.1:51703662-51718662 GCF_034702125.1 Engraulis encrasicolus
AACACACACACACACACACACACACACACACACACACACACACACACACACACACACACACACACACACACACACACACACACACACACACACACAAACACACATCTCAGACACGCATCACTGAATCTTCTCCTTCTCTCTGTTTCCTTCTCCAGCAAGACATGCGTATGCCGTTATACTCTATTTCTGTCTGTTTCTGTGTATCTCCTTTTCCTCTCTCTCCCTCTCTTCTTTTTAAATCTAAATATACTGTAAATCTAAATCTTCTTCTTTTTATCTCCAGCAAGACACACGCACGTCACCATCCTCTCTTTCTATCTGTTTCTGTGTATCTCCTTTCCTTTCCTTTCCTTTCCTTTCCTTTCCTTTCCTTTCCTTTCCTTTCCTTTCCTTTCCTTTCCTTTCCTATCCCCCCCCCTCTCTCTCTCTCTCTCCATCTCTTGTTTCTAAATCTAAATCTGAATCAAATCTAAATCTTCTCCTCCTCCTCTGTTTCCTTCTGCAGCAAGACACCCGCACATCGCCCTCGCTGCCCAAGCTGGACCTGCACGTGATCCCCGTGTGGAAGAAGGGCATCACGGGGAAGGGAGTGGTCATCACCGTGCTGGATGACGGCCTGGAGTGGAACCACACGGACATCTATCCTAACTACGTAAGTCCTCCTCTCGTCGCTACGGCAACGCCCACGGCAACCATGATGCGGCTGAACGTTGCCCTGTTCCCATAGCAACCCCCGTAGCCCAACCAACCAGCACAGACACAGACACAGACACAGGCAGACATGTAGCCCCACTCACACAAACGCACATAGGCTTGCCTTCTTTTTCTTTTTCCTTTTTCTTTCTCTTTTGCTTTGTTGTTCTCTCTCTCTCTCTTTCTCTTTCAGACACACACACACACACACACACACACACACACACACACACACACACACACACACACACACACACACACACACACACACACACACACACACACACACACACACACACACACAGTGGCAAAAAAATTAAATGAGAAAAGACTGAGCACAGTATTTCACTACACTACACACAAGTGTGCCAGGCCGCCTAATGGAGTATTAACATAAAACCCTCGGATGGAGATTTTATCCAATGGCCCTCATTTAGCAGCAATTTATTCATCAGTTTTTTTAACCAGGTGGGCATTATACACTCTCTCCATCTGAGTGTACTTAGAGTCTGTCATTTTTTTGTGTTACAGGTTAACTAGATGGGGCTAAAGTGCTTTTAAGCCGGCAATGTTGTTCCACTGTGGCTCGTCTCTCATGTAAAAAAGGCCATGGCAGAGTAGCTATGTTTGCACAGTCACAGTTTGGTGTGTCAACATACGAACACACACATGTGCACACATGTAGGCCTACAGACACAAACACATCACGCACGCACACACACACACACACACACACACACACACACACACACACACACACACACACACACACACACACACACACACACACACACACACACACACACACACACACACACACACGGCAGAAATAAAGGAGACAGAGATAGAATGGGCTGAGCACACACAGATGGGGGCTTTCGCTCGCTGTGTAATTACGTCTCTCAATTACAGAGCCTTTCATTAACCCACACACAAACACACGCTACACTGCACTACACTACACTCTCACACAGCTACTGAGACCACTGCACTCTCCCTTACTACAGTTGTAAGGCATTACATTGCTTGCATTTAAAACTTATTTACCTCAATTTGTCCTTACTGATCTATTTAGTGAGAACTGAGATGTATCTTGATATGTTGAGGATATGATATGTTGTGACAATGATCATGTTAATGAAATAGGTAAATTAAACACAAAATATAACGTGCTTTTTTCCTGACCTTTTTCCTTATTATTACTTAAATGGTACACATAGAGTCTAAACATTGTAGAGAAAAAATATAATAAAATGTACACTTAAGAAAAGCATTATATACCGTATTATACATTTATACTGCATATTGTACATATTGTATAACACCAGGACTGTAACACTACTTATTGATGATGAAAAGCCGTCAGCCCTCTTCAGATTGATGATTTCCCGAGTGGTGTGGTGTGACTCAACATTTGTGCCCTGACCTCAGAGCAGTGTAATCATGGGAGGATTGGACGTATGCACACGACTAAGTGACTGATTTCCCTTTGCTGGCATTGTCGTCACGGTGACGCTGACTCACCAGCGTAGAGCTTTCTCTGCCCCCTTTATCCCACCATTACGGCAGTCACCAAATCACCACCTGAGACTGATGGGAACACATTACTGTAGGTCTCAATGATTGGCCGAATTGAGTTTTTATTTTTAATGATTTGGTAGAATCATAAAGACTGGAGAAAGGATTACAGGAACAAAACTATACTACTGGTTTGCACACAAATGGCAACTCAACAGCTGCTGGATTTGATATCATATACTGTATATCCAAACTAGGGCTGGGCGGTTCTGGAAAAAATGCGTATCACGGTTTTCTTGATGAAAATTAATATCACGGTTTTCTGCACGATTTTTTTCATAAGCGCCGATTTTCCCCCACATCTCAGTGTTTCTGAAGAAAAGGCTGAAATTAAATTAAAAAATGAGATAAAATCCAGAATTTTAATTAATCTCCATCTCTATTTTAATCACTTTTTTGGAATAAAAACTAAAAAAAAACCTTCTCTCATCAAAAGTGAACCTTCTGTAGGTGAAAACCTTCATCACGGTTTTTTAACGGTATACCGCCGAGCCCTAATCCATACCTGTTGCGTGTGTTAAATATACCGTATGCTAAGGTCCTGTTTTTGTGTGATGTGTTTGTTGTTTGTTGTCTTCATTTTGTTTAGGATCCAGCTGCAAGCTATGACTTCAATGACAACGATCCCGACCCCTTCCCACGCTACGACTCTACTAATGAGAACAAGTGAGTCATTCTTTTAGCTTTTCTCTGCTATTCTTTACAAACATCATTTTAGTGTTTGATCACCAGCTGACGTCTGAGTTCTATGCCCTGCAACAGTCGCAGAAGCAAGAGCTAGTGCTGCCATTTGAACGTGAATACACACAAATACCAGGAAAAAAAATATTGTGGTGCGCAGTTCCATTGCTTCACCTTGTCCACTGTGCCTGGACCAGAACAGATGTCAGTTTTACAACAAATGGTGACAAATCAATAAAATGGTGATTGTAAGTCATTATATTGGTCATTATATTATTAATATTTTTTTCTAAAAGAACTACTGTACAATTATTTTGTTGCCTTTGTTGCTTTTTGGACTGTCAGACAAAATCAAAGTTGAGGTTTTTTTAAGGATTTTCTCCAAACCTCTGGTTTAGCCAAAGGGAAAAGTCCATTTGGATGAGGTGGTGTAGGTAGATGGACTCTCTGTGATGATCTCAGCTTTGGTATGAAGCCAGCATCCCGCAGGCTGCCAGGCCTTCCTGCACACCGCTCAGTGACTGCGGTAAAATTTAGCTCATCAACTGGGGCCATATGGAGTGTGTTTGGAACGTTCAGTAGCATATTCCAGATCATATCGCTGGATCTGTGCAAGAATGCCATGAGGCTGTCTCTGTTTGTGGACAAGGTCAGGGCAGACATTTTGTTTCTGTGTGCACATGTAAGTAGTAGTGTCATCATGCCATGGTAGTTAAACTGCTCTATATTTAACATGTGCTGTTCTCAATAAATTAAATGTCTATGGTAGTAAACGTTGTATCTACTAATTTTGTCTTATAAGAAAAGTGAAATGAAAATGCACAAGGAATTCATGTTTTTTGTTATTTGTCAGCACTTCAGTTTAAATTGTTGGTTAATCATATTTCAAATACTGTTTTTGTGAACAGATTGCATGTTTTTATTTCATTTGTTAGCCGGGAGCCAAGCTTTCCTTATTACCTAGCAACTGCAGTGAAGTGTGGTGGCTGTCTGTCTGTGTACGTGCATCAGCAAATGGTGGACATTGGATAGGATTTGTGAAACTAAGAGAGAGATTGGCAAGGACCACTTAAAATGAATTTAGATAAGCTTTTAAAAAGTGTCAATAGTGAGCTCTCAGTTTAGAGATTTATTGGAACGAGCTAAGACCAAAGAAGACACATGCACTTCTACTGATAAAAATGTAGAGCAACCAACACTAGGACATGCCTTATTTGTGATGCCGGAAACCAGACACCAATGATATATGGCACAAAGAAATCTTCTGACAGGCTTGAATATATGTAGGAAAATATGCAAACCCTACCAAATGATTCTTGACTTTGAAGGATTAGCTTTAAGATAAAGACAGACCACACTACATACAGTGGTGATGTGGAATGCCATCTATGATAATGAGAAGCTGATTTTGAGAGAGGGGCATCGGCATGCGACCAAAGTAAACGGATGCTAAGGCGTCTGCCTTTATACACTTGGCTGGGTAATCCCTCTCTGCCTGACTGCCGTCTTGCGTAACACGTTCAAAACTGAACTCTGCAGCCCAAACAAGCAACTCCGCCAGACGCATTTCTCCTCATTGGAATTAGGTTATCTGAAGAGCAGAAAAGAGACTGCAAAGAGGCGTTACCATTTGTATGTTCTACCATTGCAGTTAAATACCCACACTCATTGGGTTATCCGTAGCTCACAACTACATTCTGCCCATAAACTGCTTTTGTTGCACAATGCCTTGCCCTATTTACCACATTAGTGTGTAGGAAGTTAGCTTCTCTTTCTCTGATGAAGCTTTTTCACTTCTGTCAATCTGATTCAAGGAAGAAAAAAAGCAACAAATTCAGCATGACATGCAAGCAGAACTTGAGCAAAAAGGAGGAGCATGAACAAGATGGTGGAGCAGAGAGCAGAGGGGGCAGGAGAAAAAAAAAGATTACATGCAATTTAGCTTTTTTTTCTCTGACCAGATATTGCCAAATAAATCAATCACATTGTCACCCAGATTAGGTACTGTACATAAAACCTAAATGCTGATAGATGTCTGTTGGTGGTGCAGACAGAGGCAATGATGGGGAACAACATCTTTTCATCAGAAAGGCAAGACGTTAATGTGTATAGTCATTACTGGCAGCTGTACTGACAGGCAAACCATCAGAGAGAAAGACTAATGAGACGCGCCAGGAATGAGGCAAATAGCAAGGCACACTACTGGGGACAGAATTAGTAGACACAGAAGAATGGCATGAGATGGTGAAGCAGCACTAGAGATGGTGGAGAGGAGGAGAGGAGAGGAGAAAAGAGGAGAAAAGAGGAGAGAGGATGGAGAAGAAAGGAGAGGAGAGGGTGGGAACTGAGACCGTGTGTCACAAGGACAGACAGGCACACAGACACACAAGCGTACACAGACGCACAGTGTATTGCAACAGTAATTTCCAGAACCACAATAATGAGGAAAAACGCTCATTAATTTTTGTCCCCACGCCCCCCTTTCTCTCTATCTCTCTTTCAGTCACTCTCATCCCCTCTTATTGTCTCTGCTGCTCTGTCGCTTTCTTTCTTTCTTTCGCACACAAAGCCTCTCATCGGGTGACTCACTCCCTGCCAGCTGTGTTGGCTGCAGTTTCAGAAACAGATACACGCAAATGAACACACACACACACACACACACACACACACACACACACACACACACACACACACACACACACACACACACACACACACACACACACACACACACACACACACACACACACATTCAGACACACACACACACACTTCAACCCCCGTTTTTGTGATGGTGCACTTTGTTTGTTATCATAGTCTGGGAGGTCCTTGTGTGTAATTGCTTCTGCCAAACAGCCTTATTTATCTTGAATTGGAGAGCCAGGGAGATCGCCGGATGAAGGCCTGTTATTAGCACCTCTTTTGGCCATGGACACCCTCACATGCACACAATGTTATCAAACATGCTGCCAACAACACAGTCAAGTGGGGTTGTGTGTGTGTGCAGGTTGGTACACACATGTCCAGTGTATGTACGGTATGTGGGAGGTTATGGTCTTTAGCCTCGATGAAGAGGGTCTAGCTCGGATTGTGGCACCCTTATCAAAGGATGTGCCTTGTTATGAAATATTTCTGAAATTACATTTCAAAGATGGATTCTTCTGTGTTCAGTCATGCAGGAACAAAAACATATACAGTACCACATCCTCAATAAAGAATAAGGTCTCTCTTGGATTGTTGGTATGAAACTGGTATGAAAATTGTCTGAAATATTGTTTCATAGAAAGGTGTATAATCTGGCTATTTCAGCCTTGAGTATTAAGTCTCTCTCTCTCTCTCTCTCTCTCTCTCTCTCTCTCTCTCTGTCTCTCTATCTCTCTCTCTCTGTCTCTCTCTCTCTCTCTCTCTCTCTGCAGACATGGTACTAGATGTGCTGGTGAAATTGCCATGCAGGCGGACAATAATAAATGTGGAGTAGGAGTGGCATACAACTCCAAGGTCGGAGGTAAGGAGGTGTTTTGTGATGAGCATATGTTTGTGTATGTCTGGTGATGCTTTTGTGTGCTTATTGGAGTCACATGGTTTCACACAGACACAGCCCATACAGCGCTGCCTATTCGTATTGGCACCCCTTTTACATTACAAATGTGCAATATATCCATAAATTAATGGAAATATACACAACTTCTACCACCAGGATATTTAAATTGGATCTCCAAAGATTTTTAACAAGACATTTATTTACATTATACAAGGGTACCAATACTATTAGGCGCTGCTCTATCACCTATGACGTACACTTAGCTCTGGTATCCATGTATTGGTGTAGGTATCCGGATGCTGGATGGGATCGTGACCGACGCCATTGAGGCCAGCTCTATTGGCTTCAATCCCAACCATGTGCACATCTACAGCGCCAGCTGGGGGCCCAACGATGACGGCAAGACCGTGGAGGGGCCCGGACGCCTGGCGTCGAAGGCCTTCGAATACGGCATCCAGAAGGTAGGGGGAAACGTCATTTAACACATTATCAGGAACGTTACGTATGATGTTTTTTTAATGAGTTGCCTGAATGTAGGCAAACTATTTTGTGTAACATTCAGTACAAAAACAGTGCTCGTCATTCATTTAATTAATTGATGAATGAATGAATAAATGAATGAATACTGATGCAGGTATGTTGTCTTTGGTGTATTCTAGGCTCCCAGCAGATGATCATGAATGGCATAAATGATGTTTATGAATCGTCTTCATTTGTGCATTTGTCTGTATGTCGTTTGTGTGTTGTAGGGTCGTGACGGGAAGGGCTCCATCTTTGTGTGGGCGTCCGGTAACGGCGGTCGCCAGGGCGATAACTGCGACTGCGATGGCTACACCGACAGCATCTTCACCATCTCCATCAGCAGCGCCTCGCAGCAGGGCCTGTCACCGTGGTACGCCGAGAAGTGTTCCTCCACCCTCGCCACCGCCTACAGCAGTGGAGACTACACTGACCAGAGGATCGTGAGTACTACCTCTCCCTTACTCTCCTGCAGGGTTTAAGGGAGTCATACTTTGGTTCTGGTTACACGCACATGGATATTTTTTGTCTGTTTAAACGTAAACATGACACGTGGATAAAAAATAAAATTCCATTGTGCGTTTTAGCCCCCTTAATGGGATATTTTTAAAACTGTAAATCTCCAATGGCCAAAAGCAAAACCATTGCGTTTCCAACAATATCCATAGGCCTATACTGTTTTTGTAAACAGATTCTTAATAGCAGATGACATTGCTTGGTATATTTAGAAATTAAATCTTGCTTCAGTAGAATTCAACATTTAAAGGATTTGTCGGCAGTGGGGTTGATATCTGGATAGCCTGGGAACTCCCATACTGCCTTTAGTTCTACACAATCGTTTCGACTTGTGATTAGGTCTGGTGTTGACCAGGCAAGTATCTGGCAGCCTTTAAGGCAGTTCTTACAGGCAGATACTAACTCAATCATTTTATTGGGGGATATTATACCAAAGGATGAGAGGTGCCTCCCTCCAAATACCCTATGCAACAAACATATTCTGTAACAGCAACATCAATAGCCTGGTATTGGATTTCTAATCAGTGCACAATCAAAACCACAGGGATCTGATTGTGATTGGCTGAAATGGAATGGTTGACGTCCCTTGCAGCAGAACAGCATTGCGTCAGGATGAACTTGTTTTCAACTTTTCACTGTTAGTGTGCCTGCCCTTTCTTGCCTTTCTTTTGATTTTGCTGCATAGATTGTATTAGACAAACTCTCTGTAGTTACGTTCCCACCTATTAAACCTTACATTAGTATTCAATCGTGTCTCCATTTCTACTCCTTTGTTCTCTGCCAGGCTGTGACGGTTCCATCCGCCATGTCTTCCATATTTTAGTATCCTCCTCGTCTCACTGTCTCCCTTGTGTCTCAATGGGTGGGAAGAGAGACATACAGTAGTGCAGTAGACTCACTACCGGGATTTGGCTCATAAACTTTATAACCCATGAAACACACCCTGAGCAAAATGTGTAGCCCCACTTGTCTTGGTGTCACCTCAGCTTCCGAAAAAAAAACAGGCTAAAATAAGGTCATCTGGAACATCGTGACAGTTCTGACTCATGCATCTCCGTGGGTGTTGACTAGACATGTCAATAGCTCTGTCGTTCTTCTCTGCTCTTCCATTTGGCAAAAGGTCGATATTTTTTTGCAATTGAACTTGCTGCTTTTTGGCAATGCTGTGCCACATGTGAAAACAGTCCTTATAACATGTTATTACCATGATGTGACATGTCCCATTACATTTTTAAAAGGTGCATCTTTCCACAGTAATTCTGTTTCTTACTGCATGTCTCCAGTCCATTCCATTTTAGAATCTGTCACAAGGGGAAATGTTGAAGACAGAGTCATATTACACTATGTTATGTGATGTGATTTGATGTGATGTGATGTGATGTTTTTATGACGATTCTTTACCTCTGGCTGTTTGTCTGCAGACGAGTGCTGATCTGCATAACGAGTGCACGGAGACCCACACGGGCACATCCGCCTCTGCCCCACTGGCTGCTGGGATATTCGCCCTGGCTCTTGAACAGAAGTACGTACCGTCCTCTTCCTCCACATTTTGCCATTCATCCGTTCAAGCCAACGGGTCTGACATTGCCTGGACACCGCCAGACCTCATTACAAGTGAGATAAGGTCTGGAGACCTGCCTACTGTAAATCCCGTAGGGGGATGTGTGGTTTACGATTGATGACGGCTGTTTATTGGGCGTAACACGAATGTGTATGATTTGGCATATGTGGCCCATAGTCAATCTTGTCAGTTGAATCCATTAAAACAAACTGCAGTCCTCTCCATTCTACGCCTCTCCGCTCTCTGATTGGAATCCATGATCGGGATCCGCGGTCATCGGGGCCGGTGTGCGGGGTTGTATTGAAAACAGTGGAATGTTGATGATAAGACTTTGGTTGTAAGCAACTTCATGAAGTTTTACCACTCTCAAGCTCCAAGAAGGAGCTTTACCACTCTCAAGCTCCAAGAAGGTATTAAGATGCTTGCAACTAAACTTTTTAGATAACAGTATTACATGACATTACACTTAGCTGACGCTTTTATCCAAAGTGACTTACAGTTATATAGGTACAGACTCTATTGGTTACAGGCCCTGGAGCAATGTGGGGCTAGGTCCCTTGCTCTTGGGCACATCAGTCATGGATGAATGTGCTGGTAAGGGGGGGTTGAACCTGCAACCCTCTGATCTAAAGGCCAGCGCTCTAACCATTGAGCCCTGGTTGTCCTTTAACATGACTGGAAAGAGCGAGATTCTTCCCAGATGACCTTGATCACTGTGGTGAGGTGAGAATAAGCAAACCAATCTCTCCTGTGGTTGCAGTCCGGAGCTGACCTGGAGGGACCTGCAGCACATTGTGGTGTGGACGTCGGAGTTTGACCCGCTGGCCAACAACCCGGGCTGGAAGAGGAACGGGGCGGGGCTCATGGTCAACAGCAGGTTCGGCTTCGGCCTCCTGAACGCCAAAGCCCTGGTGGACCTGGCAGACCCGGCCACCTGGAAGCACGTCCCCGAGAAGAAGCAGTGCATCGTCAGGGACGAGAGCTTCCAGCCCAGGTGTGTGTTTATGTGTGTTTCTGTGTGTTTCCGTGTGTCCTCCTGCCTGTGTAGACGACAACTGAAAGAGAAAGTAAAAGTCCATCATGGTGTCGCACCCACTGCCCATGCGCACCGTGTCCTCTGGCTATGCCTCCATACTACACCGTGGCCAATGCATTTTCCAGCCAGTAATCGTTCTTCTCCAATCTACAAACGTACTTTATTTGGCCTTTGACCTGCTGCTACCACAGGTGACTTCACTAACAAGCTCATCAATCTGGCTGAAGGGGTGTGATAATTAAGATCAGCTGGTTCATGAGATTGGCTAAATCAAATATTTTATGGTTTTTTTTACCATGTCTGCACTTCAATGTGCATGTGTATACACAAATGATTCAGAGACTGGCTGGGATTGTTTTTTTGGGATTGTTGAGCGTGTGTGTGTGTGTGTGTGTGTGTGTGTGTGTGTGTGTGTGTGTGTGTGTGTGTGTGTGTGTGTGTGTGTGTGTGTGTGTGTGTGTGTGTGTGTGTGTGTGTGTGTGTGTGTGTGTGTTTGTGGTGTGGATTACTGGATTAGTGCTTTCTACGTTTCTGTAGCTCATTTGTGAAATACTGACCTGGGTAGAAAATAACTGCACAAGATGTCCTATTTCCATGAATGGCGCAGCAGGCAGGCACGCAATGTACAGTGTCATCTTGTTCACCCTTGCTGATACAAGGAAGCAGTGCATTATGGGATTTTAGTATTTATTTTGAGTCCCTCATACTGTCTACTCTACAGTATTAATATTCCAGCACTGGGATTGTACAAAACACAAATAGGCCAACTTTACCCGTGCCAGTTATTCCTGTGTCATTTAGCTATGTTTTGGATCACAGCAGCTGCTAAATGCCGCACTGCAGTGTAATATAAAAGACACCATTTGATTATTTTCTGAAAAGATATTGGTTAAAAACGTCATATCGTGTTGTTTTGTAACTTATTTTACCATACCGCATCATAATGTAATGTTATGTAGTCCAGCTTCAGCTGAGAAATGATGGGAAAGCCTCCGGAGAAGGTAATCTTATTAAGAGAGAGGACCACCCGGGCTCATGGCAGACGCTAATGCAGCTAGTATTTATACTTACAAAGAGTGTGATGCATTACTGCAGCCTGCCAACCCAGACCAGACACACACCCTGACTCAACTCAGTAAATTCCAGACATGAACACACACACACACACACACACACACACACACACACACACACACACACACACACACACACACACACACACACACACACACACACACACACACACACACACACACACACATACGGATCAAGATAAACTCTTCAACCCTTTTGCCATCTGCTGCTGTACAGGGTAATGCAGAATTATTTTTATAACAGCAAAGGATTCGCTGCTGCACATAGTGTGTGTGTGTGTGTGTGTGTGTGTGTGTGTGTGTGTGTGTGTGTGTGCGTGCGTGCGTGCGTGCGTGCGTGCGTGCGTGCGTGCGTGTGTGCGTGCGTGCGTGCGTGCGTGCGTGCGTGCGTGTGTGCGTGTTTGTATGTGTGTGTGTGTGTGTGTCTGTGTGTCTGTGCACGCGCGTGTGCACGCGTCTGCATGAGCATGCTTTGGCACGCATGTGTACATGTGTATGTTGCGTGCCCAGTCTCTGTTTTCCTCGCTAAGGATGGCCGTGAAAACATGAGATTTAGGTTCATATTCTGCTGTGAAAATTCCCTCCTGCTGTGCACAGCAGCAGAGTGCTGATGTTGATGCTGAAAACCTTCTGTTACACACATAGGATCACAAACCGAAAAATCTGCATTTTCACAAGGGGTTACTCCATCTGAAACATTGGCCAACTGACATAGTCGGCCCATAAAGCCTGGAAAGTAATGCTTAGGGGAAAAAAATACCGATTTCTTATACAAGTGAGGTCAGAATTCTACAATAAAGACACTGAAATCATTGTATTGTCATAAGGGGGAGATGCTGAGCGCTCTTCTTTGTTAGACAGTGTACTCCAATGCAGGTGCTCTTGAAGTTAAACGACAAAGTCCATTCTTCCAAACTTGTTGGCCGTTGGGCCTACTTCAGGCGACTCTTGCATAGAGACAAGGAGTAGTATGGTGTATAGTAATTTAAAAACCCTTTATTTTAACTGGGGTACGTACAGTGCCCTCCATTATTATTGGCACCCCTGGTTGAGATGTGTTTTTTAGCTTCCAAATATTTTATTTTTTTTCTAAATAATAGGGGACCTTAATGGAAAAAAAGAGAAAAATCCAACCTTCAATACAAGTGCATTTATTCAGTGGGGAAAAAATCCCACATAAAGAAATAATTATTTGACATCAAATAATGTGTGTCACAATTATTAGCACCCCTTGTGTTAATATTTTGTACAACCCCCTTTTGCCAACAAAACAGCACCTAATCTTCTCCTATAATGTTTCACAAGATGGGAAAAGACAGAAAGAGGGATCTTCAGCCATTCCTCTTTGCAGAATCTCTCTAAATCATCCAGAGACCTGGGTCCTCTCCTCTGTACTCTCCTCTTCAGCTCACCCCACAGGTTCTCAATGGGGTTGAGGTCAGGGGACTGAGATGGCCATGGGAGGAGCTTGATTTTGTGTCTGGTGAACCATTTCTGTGTAGATTTGGCCATATGTTTAGGGTCATTGTCTTGCTGAAAGACCCAGTGACGACCCAGCTTCAGCTTTCGAGCAGAGGGCAACAGATTTTGATTTAAAATGTCCTGGTATTTCAAAGCATTCATGATGCCATGCACCTAACAAGCTTCCCAGGGCCTTTGGAAGCGAAACAGCCCCACAGCATCACTGACCCACCCCCATACTTCACAGTGGGTATGAGGTGCTTTTCAGCATGCGCATCTTTCGTGGCACGCCAGACCCACTTAGAGTGTTTGTTGCCAAAAAGCTCAATCTTGGTCTCATCTGACCAAAGCACACAGGTCCAGTTGAAGCCCCAATACCGCTTGGCGAACTCCAGACGCTTGCGTTTTATGATTGTGAGTGAGGAAAGGTTTTCCTCCGTGCATGCCTCCCAAACAGCTTGTTGGCGTGTAGACAGCGCCTGATGGTTGATGTGGGAGACTTTGTGACCCCAGGATGCTACCATTTTGGTGTAATTCTGTAACAGTGAGCTTTGGAGATCTTTTGATTTCTCTTACCATCCTCCTCACTGTGCGTGGTGGCAAAATAAACTTGGGTCCTCGTCCAGGCTTGTTTACCACTGTTCCAGTTGTTTTGAACTTCTTAATTATTCCTCTCACATTGGATATGGGCAGCTGCAGTTGAGTGGCAATCTTCTTGTAGCCTCTGCCTGACCTGTGAAGGTCGACGCACATCTGCCTCACTTGTATGCTGTGTTCCTTTGTCTTTCCCATGTTTAAGAGTGGATAAGAGAAATGGCCTCGGTGTCACGTCATATTTATACCCCAGGGAAACAGGAAGTGATGAATTACTAATTAAATGTTCCTACATACTCTGGTAAACTTTGTAAACTACTGTAGAAATGACAGAAATGCTTCAATTATATTTATTTCCAGGGATTTTTTTATTTTCTTACAATTCATTTGAGTTGAAGGCTACATTTTCCTACAATTTTCAGTGTGACAGTATTCTTCTGCAATAAACACTGAATTTATTTTAAGGCTTTTAACACATCTCAACCAGGGGTGCCAATAATTATGGAGGGCACTGTAACTAAAAACGCCAACCGGTTTCAACCTCACAGGGTCTTCATCAGGGCGTGACAAGAAAGAGTTCGTTTGCGTGACCTTTTATCAGTTCACATGGTCACATGATGGTTCCGGTAGGGTACATGGATATTGTCATTTTCAGTGAATGTATGAAAGCACATTGATATAAACACTGCAATAGAAAAGTATAATATTAAAGAATAATACAGTATATTAAAGCGTGGTATTGCTCATGGGCTACCTAGCGATTAAAGAGTAGCCTACTCAAATACATGTACATATTCAGACATATCAGGCATCAATTTTAAGTCAATTAAAAAGGAGGGTCATCCATACTCATTGTGGTCATTCAGTCATTACAAAAAAGGTCTAAAATCTATTTCCTCATTGAGGCCTGGGTAATTCATTGCATCCAAAGTGTGTATCCAGAATGTTTCCTTTTGTAATAATGTTTTGAGGCGGTCACCCCCCCTAGGGGCCGTAGGGATGTGTTCCAGGGCTTCAACTTTTAGTGCCCTGGGATCTTTGTTGTGCGCGCTCTGGAAATGTCTTGCCATCGGGTAGTCCTCATTGTTGGTGCGTATTGCGTACTTGTGTTCGGCTACCCTTTCCTTCAGGCGCCTCTTAGTACGGCCAACGTAAAAACAATTGCAAGGGCAAGAGAGACGATATACTATATGCGTCGTGTTGCAGTTCACAAAGTGTTTGCATTTGTAAACGTGTTTAGTTTTAAAATCAGTCCATTCCTTGTGTTGCATAATGTTCGCGCAATGGTTGCATGAGGATTGTAAGCATTTAAAAGTTCCCACAGGTTTTTTCAGCCAAGTGTCATTCTTGCGCGCGGGGAGGTAGCTGCGTGTGAGCTTGTCCCGTAGGCTGGGAGCGCGCCTGTAGCAGAACGTCGGCATATTTCTAAAAGTGTCGTGCAGTGAAGGGTCGCTTCGTAAAATGTTTATTGAATCATTATATTGTCATTTCCCCGGTGCAAATGATGGTGCAACTTTTTTCATTCAGTGTCTAAATGATTCACTGTCTAAAAGTCACCTGGGCAGATTGGCATTGCTCTCTCTCTGGGATTAAATATCTGTTAGCCCATTTCAGGAGAATGTCCTGTAGAGCAGGAAATGTCCCCCTAGAGCCACCTGTCAGAGCTATATCAGATGCAGGCATGAGGGAGCGCTCTCCTGCCTACATCACATACCCTTTAATCATG